>NC_052518.1:20069926-20369926 GCF_014356525.2 Nilaparvata lugens | reverse complement strand
CATTTTCATTTATCTCTAATCCATAAGATTATTAGAACCGATATGAATTCAAGTTATTTTGACTCAAACCAATATGAAAGGATTTGAACCTTCATTTCAAAGCATTTGTGAAAATGTCTTGTGAAATAATTTTTATTTTAAGATCATCATCGTTTGTTTGTCCTTGCGAACCAAAATGATGAGAATGTCTTCATTAAAAAATGTGAAAGATTCAGTTAACTAGATAATCAATCTTATGTAGATAGGCTGATTCACTGGTAAAATAAGTAAAAAATAATTTCAATGTACTTATTCATTCCATTTTATTTTTGATTACAGTTCTTTTTATGATCGACATTCCACATTGTTGAATTTAATAAATAATTGGAAAATCTTCTTTTCTTATTATCAAATAAGATGAGCTGTGTTTCACTCTTCCTATTAGAATAATAATGCTATTATATATTACCAAAAATTAAAGTCATAAAACTGGTTCTGTTTAGTGTATTTTATAGTGATGTTCACTTTATAATGGCAGTGTGTGGTTTGCAATTGTGTTGCTATCCTTGTCTATCGTTCAACAAAGCAGATAGCGCTATCTCTTTCACGCATTGCGATGTTGCCACATCGTTTATCAACAATGTAGAAATTCAAATTTTATCTAAATCATGAAAATTTATTATTACATCTTTAAAAAAATATATATTTTCTTGACAAATAAAATATGATTAACTATTTTCAGCAATAATGAACAGTCAAGTTTATCATCAGATATACCAGTATCAGCTGTTTGGGTGGCAAGGCTGAGATCTGGCAAACCTTTTCTCCTATCTTCCTACACTGCCATTATAACGTGGACCTCACTATAGGTGATATTTTTGTTACCCTGTATGGCATTATGAAACTGCATTTACTTTTAACTACCGAGTGGTTTAGAAAGTTTGTTTGTTTGAACCATATTGAAAATGTTATGTAACTTTTATAAGTTGTGAACTTTGGAGGAGATCTGTAAATGAAGAAGTTGATAATTTTTAAATAAAATCTTGAAAAAATATTCTATGTTTTTCAATAAATATTATGTACATGAACTTACAAACTGATTTTATTATTAATTCACATCAATCCTAGTTCTTTTTTTTAATAACAGCTGCACTTGGGCCCACATCTTAGCTGGCAAAAGATTTTGGGACTACAAAACTACATATCAGGATCACAGGATGTAAAATTATGTCCCCAACACTCAATCCTTATACAAAATTGTGCAAAATTGAAGGTTTCCAAAAAATCAATTCATTCGGAATGGTCAGTAGTCAACTGGTCATCTTATTTTAATCCGACTAAAATCACAAATTTGTACTTTGGTTGAAGCCAGAGGATCTCCAATGTTGATTATTATGGAATATCAAATATGGATTTGTTTCTTGAGCCATACTGCAGTTTTACTTTCTGGTCTGCTATACAGAAAGAGAAAATCTTTGGTTTTTACTGGAATGCTCATACATTTTCAGTCTGTCAATGTGTGAACACTCCCATAACAACGAATGGTATTATCTATCTGCTCAGCGGTTTCTTGAGTTACAAATATTGGAAAATTAAGCGCAGTCATATTTTTAATTTCATCTTGAAAGACTAATAACTTATTTCTTATTTGATTAAGTCTTGCCATCTTGTTAATTAATCATATGATTATCTTCAGGTTTTTGGGAAGGTAATTTGTTTTAATAAACGAACCTGACTGTCAGTTTTCAAATTGTATATTGGAGGTTTAGGCTACAAATTACACAGTCTTTGAAGAGTGTCTGTGTCACAATGTATAATAAGCTGAAAGTCACAAATCAGTCATGAAAAAATTGTCAGAATATCAAGAAGCCTTTTTCAGGCTGAAGGATCGCAAGTGTACAGATAATTCAATTTAAAGAGTTAGGTTCAGTAGCCTAATAGTTCAAAATGTAGAACTATATCAGATGTCTGATGAAAGGAGTTGACACACTTTTTTATATTTATTATTAGCACAAACTTGTATGACATGACTGTTTGAATTAATTGAAACCAGATTCAAGTTGGTGTGCATTTGAGACTACTGAGTAACAAAACGGTCTCTACAAATATAAATTCTGTACTGATAAGTAAAAAGGGGTTAAGTCACTAAATGTCGATTTTGACTTTTCTAAATGTTCTTATTCAGAAAAGTTTGCTCTTTTTTGGTATAAAGGATTTAAGTCTTTGTGGTATTGTTTTAGAGTATAGTTTTCTCAGAAAAATCATTCATGATTCATAATAATAAATACAACTCATTACCTTTAAGAGGTGGAATTAAATCTACACATTTTTGTTTACACCTGTATAAAAAAATGTCAATATGTGAGAAACCATTATTGGATGTAAAGAAATATGTAGAGCAACGATTAGCGTTCTAATACTTTCAAAAATGATTCATACATTTTATACAGAAGTTTTTGAACTTTGTTTTTGCTCTCCTGAAAAATCATGAAAACTGACTTAACACATTTATACTTATCCGTACAGAATTATCAACGTACTTTAAATTATTATCATTAATGATACCATCAATCGCTCAATTGTCTTTTATGAAATTTTTTCAGCACAAAGATACAAAATTACTCCCAAAAAAGTGAATCCAGTACAAACTGGAAATTCCAAAAAATTTATTGGGAATTTCAAGTTTTTTTTCTTAATATTCAATTACAAAAAGGCCTGAATTTGATAAAGCAGGCTTAATATTCATTTATTGAAAATGTGCAGTTTGTAAGAGCACTAGAGAGACCCTATTATCGCTCTCATAACTCACAGATTGTACAATCTATAATCACGGTGGAAAGAACACTTGATTCTTCTTCTATGCTATAATATAATAAAAAAGAATTTTCTTATACATGTATGAGATAAGAAATACACGAATGACGCATCATCACATCTGAATTACTGGACTAATTAACTTGAAAAATTTGCATAAAGATTGGTTCTTAATTTACCGAGGATGGTTATAGGCCTATTTTAAATTCAAGATTTCAGTACATTGAGTTTTAAATTGGTCCCTTGTGGAGCACGGGTCATCTGCTAGTATGAGATAAAATTAAGATTAGACTAAATCTGAAAAAGGAAAAATATTCATAAGCCTGAAAAAGTTATTAGTTGAGATAATAAATTAAGACCACAATGGAGGAGAAAAGATAATTCTATATAGTAAAATATAGATAGATAATACAACATATATACATTAGTATGAGTAAATAAATAAAACCAACTGGTATAAAAGAAGTAGTGGGAACTGAACAGGTAAACCGGTGTTACTTTGTACAATTTTTGAAATTTTAAATAGCTTGCAATAAATACTCAAGTTTGAAGAAATCACAAACAATATTTTTTGCAATGCTCCAATAGTAGTTTTCAATTTTTTTGCAATGTTCAAATAGTATTTTTCTTTATAAAAAGTAAGTATTTTTCTTCACTTCAATAAAGATATCTTTTTGGAAAATAAGAGACAATGTCAATCACATGTTGCATGGTGATTTTTTCTAACTTGGAAAAATATACAGATTATAGTTAATTTTCATGAGTTAGACAAAGTGAAACTGTTGACCTTCAAAATGAATAATAACATTAAAAACAATAATGAATCCGCTTTAAAAAAATGACAAACTATTCTTTGAAAAATATTCCTGTTCCTGCTGCCCAAAGATCTTTTGTAGCGTCGAGGCTTGTTGGCTGCAGCTATAGAATCTGCAACAAATCAGAATTCAGTATAAATGGTAGGCCTATGTGTTAATTTCAAGAAAGGTGGATATTTTTGTTTTATTGGATAGAGTACATAATTTTTATCATATTTAGCATATTATTTGCATCATATCCTGCATAATATCATAATTTTTATACTGAGACAAAGTAATCTCAAGTTTAACCTAAAAATTACCTTCTTGTATTAAGAGCAATGTTATAATTCGGAAAAAGGGCTGAAACAGGCACTTCGTTCTAGCGTGTTTCGGACGCTATTTTCCAACCGATAATCATGAAAATGGTACCAAATTGTTCAGAAAGATTTGGACATCTGGCGCCGTACCGCCAAATTCCAATTTTCCAACTATAAAATGACTTTAAAATTCGATGAACTTGGAGAAAATTTGGCAAAGTTTGACGTTCAATAGGAAAAAATTGATAAGTGATATCAAAATTTGTCGGTACGGCGCCAGATGTCCAAATCTTTCTGAACAATTTGGTACCATTTTCATGATTATCGGTTGGAAAATAGCGTCCGAAACACGCTAGAACGAAGTACCTGCAAAGAACTCTGAATCGAGAAAGCAACAATTCCCTACTAGCCTTTCGAAAAAGTGTGGTCGAACTCACTAACACAGTCCCAACTGCTATGATTGTGAGTACACACACTCACACCGGAGAACCGGAAAACTGGTTTTCGGTTGTCGAAACAATTGATTGTTTTTGTTCAATGAGATATTGCCCGTCTTCTTGTCTGCGCTATTGTGTTTTATGTTATATAAGTTACTATATTCATATAATTATGCTCTATTATTCTATATGCTTATACAGTAGTTTGACATCCATATTATTATTTATGCCCATTTCATTTCAATATCACATGAAATCTGTACTATATTCTATTTGTACAGCTATTTTGGAGACATGGTTCATTCTTCTCTCATCGAATTCTTTATTATCCATGTTGGGCCATGCATGGCAATT
Source organism: Nilaparvata lugens (assembly GCF_014356525.2). Classification (NCBI taxonomy): domain Eukaryota; kingdom Metazoa; phylum Arthropoda; class Insecta; order Hemiptera; family Delphacidae; genus Nilaparvata; species Nilaparvata lugens. The sequence goes on along the minus strand of NC_052518.1, from coordinate 20,365,228 downwards.
CAAATTCAACCCAAGAACTTTACATGAAACTGCCCGGAAAAATTTAGTTTTGGAGAGATCAAGTTTTACATGTTTTTTTCTTATACTGTAATTAGAAAACAACCAATCATTCCTAAATTCTCGAGAAAAAGTAAGTTATTGGATAATATGAATGAATGATAGTTCATGCTTCAACGAAAATTTCTGCAATAAAAAATACTTTTAGTATACTGCAAGATTTCCAAGATAAGCCAATTCTCTGTTCACTTTTTTTTAAATTTACATTTACTTTCTTTGAAGTGGTAATAGGGTACAAGTATTCAATTGGAAGAAAGGTGAAATGCAAAAACTAATGTACAGTATGACACTGTACATTGTCATTGTCCAGGAGTGGTAACGTTGTGGGGGGGGGGAGATTGCGCAGACTGCGTCCTTGTCATTGTAGTGTGGGGGGGTTTCCAATAGGGTCAATATTGTAACGACTGACGATCTTCTTGTTTGGAATGTTTTCTGAATCGTGCAGAATCACAAATACTTTGCTTCTGAATAAAATTATGCTTATATGAATCATAACTTTTTTTGGGTTTAGGCGCCTGCTGGCGCCTGCGCGGTAGATTCTATTAAATTCATAATTGACCAGAAATGAATTCGATTGTTTATAAAATAGAAAAATAGACAGTTATCAACTGTCCATTGTTCAGTTGTTTACAGGCCGTTGTACATGGTGATCTGCACTTGTTTTGGTGAATCAGGAATTAGGTACTTCTCGCAATATTTGCTACCGTATATTAGCCCAGTTCTGAATCGTGCTAATACAGTCACAAGTACTTTGCTTCTGAATAAAACTATGCTTATGAATCATTGTAGCGTTATAATATTTCGCGTTGTTGTATGATTTGAATTTTTGTGCCCTGTTAATTATTTATTTATTTATTAGATTACCACAAACAATATAATGATCGGGAAAGAAAAAACAGGTTATTGCCCAAAACTTTTTCATTTTTCCTAATTCAGTTTCAAATTGTGCAAATATTATACATAGGTTATGTCCATTTCAATTTTCTACACCAAATCACAATCTGAGAGTATGGATTAGAATAAAACAAACAATTTTAAATTTTGATAGATTGATAGTAAAACTTTTGTAAAAACATGAAAAACTCTTTAAATTCACAAAATAAAGAATAAAACCACTTAAATTTTGAGCTCGAAAATATAACGTTCACCTTAGCTATATAACAGCTGTTTCATGTTATCTTGGATAATAAAAACCAATTTGATTTATTATATTATTGGAATCATTTTTTGTTTGTGATTTTCCCTGATAATATACATAAATACATTGAAATATTTGATCCTGTACTCCAAACAATATTATAACTGGAAAAATTAATTCCTATCTAGAATCAAAATAAATATATTTAAATCTCAAGAATGAAGAATCATGATTTTTATTTGTCTATGCATAAACCATTTTATTAACAGCCTTCAGCACTTACTGTATCTATATAATACTAGTCGTCAGGCTCGCTTCGCTCGCCATATCCGTTTAGCCAGACATTTAGTCTGTACCCCCGACTGGATCGTCCTAACATATGATAAAAATGCACAAATGAAAAATGCAGGCGAGCGAAGCGAGCCTGCTGATCTCATTCTTGCATTCTTGGACAATCCAGTCGGGGGTCCAGGGGGCGGAGCCCCCTGGCTTGACGGATATGGCGAGCGAAGCAAGCCTGATGGCTAGTAGTAATATAATATTCCCAGGAATAGCTCTGATTGATGTAGCAGTACCCAATCAATTTTTCCTCGATAAATCAGGACCTCCTAAATAGGTATTTAGGAGGTACTGGATAAATTGGTATTTAGGAGGTCCTTGATAAATGCATTTCAATCTTCAACTTGGTGCCAATCTAACAAAGTCAACACAACTCATTGCCAATCTGAAAAAAATTTTAATTTAATTAACAGAACAACTGTTTCGAAGAGGAGCAGAACAACTGTGATCTCTCTAGATTATAGTTCTATATTAACATATGGTATGGATATTTCAATTATAATTTTAAGATATTGGAATAAGAAGAATATACATGCTAAAAGACGAACTTTAAACCCTTAAAAACTACCCTTAGAGTTAAAATATCGCCAAAAGATTTCTTAGTGCGCCTCTAAAGGGCCAATTGAACATACCTACCAAATTTGAACGTTTTTGGTCCGGTAGATTTTTAGTTCTGCGAGTGAGTGAGTGAGTAAGTCAGTCAGTGAGTGAGTGCCATTCCGCTTTTATTATATAGATAGTGCACTCATATTATATTAATGAACTTGTATGTCGATTTAGAAGAATTAGTCAAATGAAGTGTTCTTTGATGACACTGTTGAAGCAATAGAATACCATCTATAATAGCCAGGCTACTCAAAACCTCAAAAGCAGATCAGTCATGTAAGAGCAGCCGCAGAATGAGTAGACAATGCAGTGTATAATAATAATAATAATAATAATAATGGACTTTTCTAGGAATAGAAGACTGATGTGAGAGTGAGTGCGCGTGTCAATTGTGATAGTGGTGCTACTGAAGTAATGAACTTCTTTCTCTAGAAAGAGAAGACTGATGTGTGAGAGAGCGCATCGATTAAGAGAGAGTAGAGCTATGAAGACCGATGTTTTTGAGCCAGCATGCTTTTTCACTCCGTTCCCCATCTCATCAGTTAAATTTACCTAGTACTACACTTTTTGAACAGCCTTCCTAGACATGCCCCTTAACACAATCCAAACCAGTTCAACTATAGATATTATGGATATACTGATTGAAATATAATAAAAAGGCTAGAATAAAATGTAATCACCGATATCAGTTCAGTTGAGACAGTCGAAGAGGCAACTAGTGTTTTTGTAGCTCCCTTATCTCAGTTCTTATCTTGTGAAACTCAAACCAAGTAAGATGATCTGCAGCAAGTTTAATTGTGAAGTGCCGGATCGTAATGTATTGGTGTGTTCACAATGTAGGATTGATCAGCATTATGTTTGTCAATCTATTAAAGAACCGAATTTTAGAAAAATGTCTTCTGAAGCAAAATCGAAATGGTGCTGTCTGAAATGCAAGTTAGTTAGTGCAACTTCAACGGCGGCTGGTTTATCACCCGCTGATATACAATCGAAATCGTATCGAGCTCCGGACGGTAAATTTAGCGGCGCTCAACTTTCGCTCTCTGACTCAGGCTGACCTTGATGCGATAGGCCCTATTGTAAGAGAACTGAATCAAGAGGAACTGTCGTCATTCAAATAGGAATTTAATGAAATAAGGGAATCGATTGATTTTATGTCTATGGAATATGAAAGTTTTAAGGGTGAACTATCTGGTTTAAAAAATAATATTACGAGTATTAGGAGTGACAATAATCTATTGAAAAGTGAAAATGATCTACTTAAATCACAGTTGGCCTCTCTTCAGGAATATTCTCGCTGAGATAATTTAATTATATTGTTGAACTCTGATCGGCATTCAAAGATGCCAGATTCCCTGAACACACCCCCAGTAAATAGCTTGTTTCTAAATCCAACTAATGTGACAGAAATTTATGAAGTTATTGGTGAGTTGAAAAATAATGCATCTCCAGGTGTGGATAAAATCAGTCCATTTTGTCTTAAACTAATAAGAGATTATGTCGTTCGCCCATTGGAACATATTATTAATAGATGCTTTAGGGAGGGTTATTTCCCCAGGGCTTTCAAATCTGCAAAGATCATTGCGTTACATAAATCAGGTGATAAAACCAAACCGGAAAATTATCGACCGATAAGTATTCTGAATAGTTTTTCAAAAATTATGGAAAAAAGAATCTTAAATTACCTTAATTATAATAACTTTATGGAAAAAAATCAATTTGGCTTCCAACAAGGAAAATCTATAACTGATGCAATCTTACAACTAACTAGGATAATTTATAACAGTTTCAATACGAAACAAAAGACACTGGCTGTCTTTTTAGACCTTGCAAAAGCATTCGATACTGTCCCTCATAGTATTTTATTAGATAAATTGGAAAAATGTGGAATTCGTGGTGTATGTAATGATCTTCTAGCTAGCTATCTCCAAGATAGAAAGCAAACTTTGACTTTGGGTGGAATATCTGCAACAGATTATTTGTCTGATTTTGGTCTATCTCAGGGTACAGTGTCTCCCCTGTGCTTTTTCTGATTTACACAAATGATGCCCTAAAATTACCTCTTTCAAATTGTACACAAATTTCATTTGCTGATATTTTCAGCGCTAGTATTTTCGGGTAAATCCTGGATGGAAGTGTATCAGAGTGCTAATCAGGGTTTAAGAATTATTAAAAATTGGATGAATGATCATGTTTTAACTGTCAACTTGAATAAAACAAAATATATCACTTTTTCCTCAACAACAGAAGGTCAACCGGATGATGCATTACAGTTGAAGATGCACACCGACTGTATATCAAATGATATTGATAATTGTTTATCGGTTTATCTTTGTTTTATAAAATGAGTGGGGATAGGAATCAAACGTGGAATCTTGAACAAAATCAGCAGATAACTAGGCAAACTACAAGGATGCTAATCAGACTCCCCAAACCAAACAGCACTACCTTCCAGAGATGCTTTTTATTCCTTGGACCTAAATTCTTTAATATTCTCCCAGATGAGATCAGAAAGCTACAGAATCTCAAGAAATTTCTGAAACAAACGTAGAGTTGGCTATGGCTTCATTCACCATTAGAAGTAGAACACTACTTATTCAAAGTAGTAAGCTGAGAAACACATGGTGCTAATATCTAATCCATTATTGAATATGAATTTCAGTGTAGTATAGCCTTTTTACTTTAGTTACTTCTGTATCATTCAAAGTTTAACCTTTGCTTTGAGCTTTGATCTGCAAACATTGTTTTATTTATCACTGTTATGTCTCATCTTTTATTTTCATTTTATTCCTCTCTTGTCATGAATTATGTTGATGCAAAAATAATACTGGTGATTCTTCCTCCCATTTTTTTTCGCAGTTTGAACTACATTTCATAAGTATATTTAAAGAGAGGAAATGCTACAATCAATCAATACAATTACTTGATGATGGTGATTGAATGTGTGTGTGTGTGTGTGTGTGTGTGTGTGTGTGTGTAGGCTTTTTTCTCCTCTTATATCCCGATTAAACCTCAACTCCTGTTCACGGACAAGTGCTTCATGAAGCACTTAGTGAGCAGTTATTGTTCACATTAATATTATATTATATATTATTACTCACAATCTATTATTACATTTTAGATGGATTATTGTTGTATTTGTCAAGCTAGACTCTATTTGGTTTCTGTATATGTATTTATGAGTGTGAATAAATTTGAATTTTGAATTTGTTTGTGTCAACAGATTGAGAAGGTAAATTCTGTAAAATATTTGGGAATAATGTTGGACAGACATTTGAAGTGGGAGTCTCATATTAATTATCTGTCCTCTAAACTTAAATTTCCAATTTACAATTTTTACAGAATTAATCAACTCAAAGACCTTAATATAATAAGAACAATTTACTTTGCATATGCCCATTCTTTATTTCAGTATGCAATTGAAGCATGGGGCGGTGCATTTGACTGTCATTTTAATAAAGTGTTCACATTGCAAAAACATATTCTAAGGGCAGCGTTGGGTAGACCAAGAAGATACACAAGTCGGACCCGGTTTGAAGAATTGGATGTACCCACCCTCAGACAAATTTATGTAATGAAGATTATTTTGCATCTGAATAAAAATGTGAGTGATTTGGAAACCAGAAATACACCCTACCCGACGCGCCCATCAGTTTCAAATATGTTTAATATAGATTTAGTAAGACTGGAAGTATGTAGACATCAGTTTTTTTATTTTTGTAACATATTTTCTAACAAAATTCCGATATATTTCATCAATAGTAAAAATCTTCTCGAAAAAAATATCTGAATGGGCTGAGAAAAATATTTATTCAACACTTCCCAAATTCTAATAATTTAATGTAATAATTTATAATGTAAAGATATGGAACAATTATTCTCATAGATGTAGCCTACGATACTGTTGTCAATCAGTTATGGCATTGATAATATCACGTGGTATTGAGCAATGATTGTTTGTCAGAATATTGGCGTTTTATTGATAGTTCATTTTGTTGTTTTGGTTTTGTAGCCGGATGGGATATCTTATTTTTGTTTTTGCATTTATATTATTATTTTCTTTATACTAATCTTATTGTTTGTAGTTTTATTATTTTGTAAGAAAGTTTAAAAAATATATATATCGAAAATGAACTCACAGCTAGCGCACAAGTTCGCTTTGCTAGCTGTGCCAATTCTATTTATTCAATCGAAATGTATTATTCATTTTGATGATTATGTATCTACTGGTTATTTCAGTTATTATTGTATTAATGATTTGAAGTATTTCAAGTGATTTTGTATTTTGTATTTTTGTATTTTGGCAAAATAAAGATTTTGATTTGATATCATAAGTTGAAATAGGAAATAGGATTTCTAATACGAAATTTGCCGACAAAGAAATTACAAGATGAATCAGTTTGGTTTTATGTCGATAGATCAACTAATATTTCGAGAATCAACAAGATATCGATTGTAGAACTTCGATAATGATTGGGGCTACGGCTAAATGGCTATCGATGTTGAACATCGATTTCGGACAACAGATCAGAAATAAACGGAATTGAATATTTTCCCGTCAACTCGCAATTCGCAATAGACAATGTCATCCCAGTTGACGGTAATATTATGGAATAGTTTATCTCATGGATATTCTATCTATATTTTGATACTCCTACTTGCATACGAACTAGTGTTAACTGAAAAAGTAGTATGATATGATGAATACAGCTGACTTTTAATATGCAGCATTTATCATAGTTTGTTATTTCTTGTTATATCTTGTTTCATCACTAGTGTACACATTTTTCAATTAAACCCTTTATATCAATCTTAATATTGGTCATTTATATAACAATTTAATTAACAAAGTTGTACACTACTAGTGATGACACATGACGAAATCAAATTGAATGTTCTAATTTATCTATTATCTGCTGAGAACTTGAAAATAGTATAGGAATATATCTCATGAAGATAAAATATCGGCTAAGCATTTGTACCAAAGAAAACCAAATACTGCTGGTGATGCACTCAAATATCGAATTCATCCAGTGAGTATAGAATGTAACATGTAATGTAATGCAACTTCAATGCGGTTTCGGCAATTTCGAATAGGGATGCATGAGCATATAAAAGTAGCATACATTTTTATTGGAATAACTTGTCTGAAATTTGCCAAAGAATTCTAGAAAGTCCTAAAATGTCTCTACATGATACATTCAACCGTATTAGAGCTCTTGAATTATCAAGAAATCAATCGAAAATTCTCAAATCACATTCTCCTTGTTCAATAAATGCTACCAAATACTGTATGAAAGTGATAAAACCTTGATCTTATCTGACATCAAATATATTGAGTCTAATGCTATTTTGGCAAACTTGCTTTTTTGTTGCAAAGGTAATCCACGTTGTCTGGCTTGGGACATTTGCAGAAATTGCAAAAAGAAAGGTCACTTTGCTGATGTTTGTGACCACATAAATAGAAAATACCAAATCTGCATTAGTGAACAATTCAGTTCACGCACAGAAATCCTTATCAATGTGACTCATGATTTGGTAAAATCATGATTTCCATTTCCCATAACAATTGAAGCAAATAGGCTACTGAGGATCTACTGGATTGATTGATTGATTGATTGAGTACTTTATTTATGTAGATTACAATATATACTGGCTTATACACTCATATTCAATAGCTTACAATACAGCAAAATTATAGATGAATTTACATAATATAGACTAAGAAAATAATTATTGAACTGTATATGATATGATATATGATATATTTGCCAACAATAGCTAGAATATATGGAAAAGTTTTGAAGAATAAGCTTGAAAAAGAGATAGAAGGGAAGATTGGAGATGAACAGGCAGGGTTTTCAGCAGGAAAATCATGCGTAGATCACATTTATACCCTCCAACAGATAATACAAAAAAAGAGTGCCAAAAACCGATCAGTACATCTAGCGTTTGTAGACCTGAGAAAAGCATATGATACAGTACCCAGGAATAGACTATGGAAAGCTATGGAAAACCTACATATACCAAGAAACCTCATAAATGCCACAATGGAACTGTATAATGAAAATCAAATCAGAAATAAGATAGGTAAGACTGTAACTGCTCCTTTCCGAACATCAAAAGGCTTATTGCAGGGATGCAGCTCGTCCCCAACTCTCTTCAAAATATACCTGGAAGACACCTTAAGGACTTGGAAAAGAAAATGTCAAGGTATGGGTGTACCTATCAGGGGAGAACACCTTTTTACCCTGTGTTTCGCAGACGATCAGGTGGTTATTGCGCAGGATGAGGAAGATTTAAGTTACATGATGAGAAAGTTGAAAGAAGAGTATGATAAAGCCGGGATGGAAATCAATGTGGACAAGATGGAGTATTTACAAACGAATAGTGATGGCACACCGGATTTGTCCATTGACTGTAAAACCGTGATAAAAATTTAATAAATTTAAATACCTGGGATTTACCATAATGAAAAATGGTGATACAGACGAGGAGATAAAGATTAGGCTGGCCCAAACCAGGAGTTGTATTCGACAGTTGCACCCATTCATATGGAGTAAGGATATTCATAGGAAAAATAAACATAGAATATTCAATGCAATCGTCAGAAGTATAATGACGTATGGGGCAGAGGTTTGGGTGACAAACAAGAGAGCAAGAGATAAGATAAGAGCTGTTGAGATGGATTACTGGAGGAGATGCTGCGGGCTTACCAGAATGGACATAGTGAGAAACGAGGAGATAAGAAGGAGAATGAAAGTGGAATGGGATATTATAAAGTTGATTGAGGATAAAAGGTTGATGTGGTATGGCCATGCTAGAAGGGCGAGTGTTAGCAAATGGATAGGGATGGTGACTGATTGGAGTCCAATTGGGCGAAGGAAAAGAGGAAGACCTAAAAGATCATGGAGAAATGAGGTGGATGAGGCTATGGAGGCCAGGAATTTAAGGGATGGTGAATGGGAGGATAGGCAAAGATGGAGGTATATATATATATATGATATGAAAAGCAATTTATAATATAATAACTATAGATAATTATATTGTTTTTATATATAGACTAAGAAAATAATTATTGAACTGTATATGATATGAAAAGCAATTTGTAATATAATAACTATAGATAATTATATTGTTATGTATCTACAAAACTTGGCGGAGCTTTGAACATATCAATGTCCATTCTTTGGAAAGAATATTAAAAATAATAAAGTAAAATAATTATATAGGTAGATAAGATAAAATTATTATTGATTAATAAAATGGAGCAGATCAGGGTAATCAACTTTCAGTAATATACAGCAGTATGCAGTACTGCATTATCAATACAATTATACAATTCTAATACAAAATATACTATTCATTCTATAAAAGGTTTATAGGTTTATATTGGTGGGATGGGTGAGGGATGGTTGTCATGTGATCGTTCTAGGGCCGGACAGTTTCAGTCATTTGTTCCAAAAGATGTTTTTTTAAAGTCAGGATGAAGCTCGCTTGGCTCTCGATGGACCTGATAGAAACAGGAAGAGCATTCCATGCACGACAGGTACTGACTAAAAAGGATTTTGTGAAAATAGTGTTTCGATGGTTGGGTATCCTTAACGTACATTCTCCGGTTCTAGTATGTGAAGCATCTGACCTCCTACCTTCAGAAACAAATTTGAAATCATCTTTGAAATAGTTCGGATTTCCGTATTTCGAGATATCTCTAACACGTTTGACTATTCAAAAACGTCTTTGATCGGGAAGCTTCAATGTTGAACTGGCAATGTGGGCAGGGGTGATATGTTCATGACGTTGAAGAGAGTAGACGAAACATAGACAATAATTTTGGCAATGCTGTAGTTTATCATTCAGAGTAACTTGCATATCGTTGAGAACAGAATAACAATACATTAAATGTGGGAAGATAAGATATTGAACCAATAACAATTTAATGTTTCTAGGGAGGATATCATGCATTTTCTTCAATGAATGCATTGCTGAAAATACCTTTTCACATGTTTTTTTCACTTGTTCTGACCAGTCAAGACTATTCATAATAATTCCTAAATTTATCACTGAGCTACAGTAAGGAATGTCATTACCATCTACACTAATTTTGTGAATCGATTCAAAGTCAATATTGTTTATAAGATGATAATATCCAATTATAATGGGTTGTGTTTTGATGGGATTAAGCTCAAGGCCATTTTTTTGTCCATTCCACTATCGAATTTATATCCTGATTCATTATTCCAACTGTTTCATTAATTTTTGTTATGGGACAGCTTGAATAGATTTGAAGGTCGCCTGCATAAGTATGGAAACTGGAGAATTTGATAATGGAAGAAAGGTTATTAGCATACAAAGTGGAGATGAGAGGGCCTAAAATTGAACCTTGTGGTACTCCATGCATAACATTTTTCCAATTTGACTTGTTGTCACCAACAGAAACACATTGTTTCCTACCTAAGAGGTAGGATTTGAACCAAACTAGGGAGTTGTGACTAAAACCAAGAATAGCTAACTTATTTAAAAGAACTTTATGATCAACAGTATTGAATGCTTTAGAAAAATCAAATAGGGTGAGGATGGTGCATTTTCTTTGGTCCATAGCTGACCTTATATCATCAGTGACACAAAGGAGAGCTGTCTCAGTTGAATGGAATTTCCTAAAGCCTAATTGAAAGCTATGAAGCTTTCTATTGTTGTCTAGAAATTTTACAACTTGAGCATGAATAAGTCTTTCTAGCACTTTGGACAATGCAGGTAAAATACTGATTGTTCTGAAATCCTCAACATTATTGAGTGATGCAACTTTATTTAGAGGGCGAACCAGAGAAAACTTTCAGTTTTCAGGGAAATTGCCTTCTTCAAGTGACTTGTTGAAATTGTATGTAATGGTTGGTAAAACAGCAAATAACATCTTCTTGGTAAATTTAATAGGAATTTTGTCCACACCCATTGCATTACTATGAATACGTTGAATTGCTTTGAAAGTGTTTTTTTCTGAGATTTGATGAAAATGAAATTGATCAATAAGTGGTATATCTAAGTTTGTAACCTGCTCTTCAAGATCATTGATATGATTACCAATGACAACTCCATCACATTGGTTGGAATGTGAAACGCTGTTTCTGTTCTGGCTTAGGTATCTTATGGGAAAGTACACAGTAGATCAAATCATGTCCAGAAACAGCTGGGACTGGGATTTGACCTGTTTGAACAACCTCGTTGGGATCACTAACAATGAGAAGGTCAATGAGTGTGTCTGATTCATTAGTATTATGATGAGTTGGATCGAGAGGTAAAATAGTCATGTTTAGGCATTGGAAAATTGTAGTCAGTTGAAAGTAGTCAAAGTTACGATTTGTCATGTTTAAGTCGGTGTTCATATCCCCCATAACTAGTATACGGTTATAACAAGGCATAAGAGAAAGCAAGGCGTTTTCGAAATCTGTAAAATGACCTATTTTTGGTGGGCGATAACAGATACCAACGAGTAATATATCAGAAATAGATAAGGATCATTCAAGTAGCATGAACTCTGGTCTGGAACAATACTCCTGTTTAGATGTGATTAAAACTTTTGTTTTGATACCATCTTTCACATAAACTGCTACACCCCGACAAGCTTTATTTAATCTATCATTTCGGAAGAGATTATATCCAGGTAATGCAACAAGATTTGATGGAATACTAGGCTTTAAAAATGATTCGGAAATTCCAATTATATTGAAGTCCTGAAAACGGAAGATTGCTCTGAGTTCATCAACGTGGCAGCTGAGGGATTGGACGTTAAGGTGAGCAGCCTTGAAAAGTTTTTTGAAAGGGTGGAGCTTATTTGCTAGAAACATACCTGCGTCATTATTACTATTATTGAAATAATCATACCTACTTGAGGGCGAGCGAGCTGACGTGTCAGTGAGAGGCATCATGGAAGCAGCAGACCAACCGCGAACCGACCTTAGAACGACACATGACGGGGAAAATGGGGATGAAACTGATAAAACTTAACCTAAATGAAAAAGTCTCTTGATTCGAGTGCATTCTGTATGCCTTGACAGTTCGGCTCCCTTCACTATTTAAAAACACTAGTTCAAAATTCACTAAACACAATAAGATGTAGACGTTGTGATCTGTGGAGTTCCGGTGATGAATAATCCGAATGGTGAATGAGATGAAGATTGAGGAAGAACTGGTAGTGGTAGATCTAGTCCAAGTCAAGATAGAGCGAGTAAGTATCCAGTAGTGGAAGAATCGAGTCTAAGTGGAGGTAGAGCGAGAAGGAATCCAGTAGTGGAAGATCGAGTCAGAGTGAAGATTGTGCGAGAAGGAATCCAGTAGTGGAAGATCGAGTCAAGTGGAGACAGAGAGAGATGGAATCCAGTGGTGGAAAATCGAGTCCAAGTGGAGATAGAGAGAGATGGAATCCAGTGGTGGAAAATCGAGTCCAAGTGGAGATAGAGCGAAATGGGATCCAGTAAAAACTGCAAAAGAGAAGAAAAAGCCAGCAGAAAAACGAAAAAAATTTGAAGAAAGTTATCAATTGAAAAAAAACCATAATACAACTGATAATGAATAATGTTCGCATAAAATGGAAGAGGAATAGTATGATTTACTGTGAGAAAGAATCTAATATCAAATATGGATATTAGTAGAAAGTATTCAGATAGAAAGAGAAAAGGTAGAAAGAGAAATAGAGATAGAAAGAGAATTGAACATTTGAACTTGCTGGATAGCTAGTGGAAAAATCACAGGGGAAATAATGATAATAATAGGGAAGAAGAGAAGAGAAAGAAGGAATGTGCACAATTGAGAAGAACTTATGAAACTGAACTATAGAATGAGAAATAGAACATCGTATTGTGATCTTGAATTAATCAAGGAAAGAAGAAGAAGAAAAGAAAAAGGAAGAGAAGGAGAAGAAGAAGAAGAAGAAGAAGACGGAGAAGAATAGAAAAGAATAATAATCATCATCGCAACAATCACAACAGTTATAATAACTGTAATAATTACAACAATATTCTAGTAATCATAATAACTATACGATTAAGAAGAGAAATGAGAAAGAAAAAATAAGAAGTAGAGGAGACGATTGAGAAAGTGCTAGATTATTTAGATGAGTTTTAAATAGGATTGAACGGTGAAGTATGAAAAATATGTAATAGTATTAGAAGTATAATTAACTATTGGGAGTTGCAATAACGATGAAAGTAGTAAATTGAGTACTGTAGGTTTGTGAGTAGATATTTTTGTGATAAATGTCTGAGATAACGTTAAATGAAACACATCCCCTATATAAGCATATGAACAGACTATACCTACCCTTCTGTTCTATTAATAATTCTTCACACATGGCTTCCATTGTTCGAGCTGTGACAATAGTAGATGAGATCATATGTACACCTAATATAGAAGAGATTACAACCTATAACGTATCGCCTATATAACGAATGTTAATTATCCAATTTATTTGAAATTCAGCATTTCGAAAATTATTAATTATGAAACTTGTTTTGGTAAGAGATGTAATTAGTAAGAATAGAGATAATAATTTTCTTAGTACCCTCTGGAGTATAGCAGTTGATCCATAGAACGTAGTTTTGAGAATTAATATCAAGATAGATTATTAATGAGTATCAACAAATGTGAATTTCCTGAATTTGAAATAATTGCCGTATATGCAATCATAAATAGCAGTGAAAAGATTCATTCATAGAACAGAGAGTCAGCTCATAAAAAATGCCAAGGTATATCTACTGTGAAATTTATTAACGCGATTTTCCTATTATTGTAGTGAAGGGCACCTTAGTCATCGAATGCTGAAATGATTCAGTTTACCTTTAGATTTTGGAGGTCGGTCATCCTGTGTCGACTGTGTAGACCCTCTTGGATCCTCCCTCGCCGATACAGATCTTGATCCTCTCGTCAGATGACCAGCCGCAGCGTTGAGGATCCTGAGACGCTCCGTAGTCAGATCCTCGCGAATCGTGACGCCGGAACCCTTCAGCTTCCTCTTCGCGTCGAAGATCATCTTCCTGGTCCGGTAGCTGCAGAGTCGAACTATGATGGGTCGGTCCTTGGGTTTCGCTTGCCCTTGTTGAGGTGGTTGACGCCTTCCTACTCGATGAGAGCGGTTTACATCCGCCAGAGTCACGGGCAAGTTGAGCTTTTTGTTGAAGATATCAAGTGCCAGCAGGTCCGTATCTTCTTTGTCGCTTTCCGGGATGCCGAATATGCGAATAGAGTGTCGGCGACCATATTGCTCCAGATCGTCGACTTTAAGGTGACAATTCACCTCGAGCTCCCGAATTTTTTCATGCAGCCGTTGATTCTCAACTTTCAGCGCATGGACTTCTTCAAGAATGTTCTTCATAGCCATTGTGACAGATTTTTGAACGGACTGTTCAATTTGCAGTCGCATTATGCGAAGGGCCTCCTCAGACAATGAGGATTCAGAAATAGCTGGGGAACTCTCTGGCTTCGGAGCGTTGACCCCATTTTTAATGAAGAACTAGGAACGTTTATTGATGATAAATAAAAAGAGAGTGAGGTAATTGAAAAGATAATTTCACAATGAAATGAAGCTCAAAAAACTGAATAAATTGATGTATAATTTGTGGTGAATTGAACTGTATAACCCTACGAAATATGTATTCGAATGCGGAGCCGAACTGAGACACGTTCACTCACTCGACATAGCACACCACTGAGCATAGCACTGGACAGTCGTGGACACTGAGCTATAGCAAATTTTTTTGACACAAATTATGCATAAAAAGTGGGTTTGAAGAATCACCTTGTACAGGAAACGTTACATTGGGATCAAAGCGTTTTGCTCCAAGAACTCAATCAAGGAATGATTATTATAGAAATAACTTAACAAGGAAATCGGTATTCCAACGTTAATTTTATGCTAGTAGAAGATATTTGCGCAAATATAGACTGGAGAATAAACTGACAACTGAAAGAAACTAATGTCACTATCAAGCTGTATTTGAATTTAATTTATACTTTTTTATTCTTACATCCAAATTGTGGGTCTGAACTTCTAAACCATCTTGAGCTGCTAGTTTTCAAAGATATTTTTCGGTAATGATTATTCATTCTAAGGCTACAGTAAATAAACATTTATCATTCCATTGTACTACTGTATGGCTCTGAAACTTGGGGAATTAACAAAAAGAGACAGTCAAAGTATAAATGTTGTGGAATTTGATTTCTTATGCGCCGGAGTTGTGTTTCAATGATGGATCGAGTGAGGAGTATTGAGATAAGGAACAGAATAGGAAAACTGGACAGTAAAGTGTAGCAAATTGAAAAGAAGCGCGTTTTACGGTTGGGACACATACAGAGGATTGATTGATTGATTGAGTACTTTATTTATGTAGATTACAATATAAACAGGCTTATACACTTATACAATAGCTTACAATACAGCAAAGTTTTAGATGAATTTACATAACATAAACTAAGAAAATAATGATTGAACTGTACAATGATATGAAAAAAAAAGAAAAGCGATTTGGAATAACTATACAAGATAATATTGTAATGCATCTACATAAATTGGCGGAGCTTTGGACATATCTATGTCCATTCTTTGGAAAGAATATTAAAAATATACTTCCCAGTAACTCTCTGCCAAAACCGTTAGTTCCATTTATACGACTAAAGATTTGTTCACAAATAAAAATTTTGTAGAAAATTTAAGAACAAATCATATGATCAATAAAGTGATGTAATTATGCAATCAATTAAAAAAAAATATTGAAATGGAGTAGACTAATGGTGGATCAGGGTAATCAATATTCAGCAATATACAGCAGTAATGCAGTGGATATTCTAAACAATATGAGTTTATACAGGCCCGGCCCCAGAGGTGGGCGGACCGGGCGGCCGCCCAGGGCGGCAGATTTTTGGGGGCGGCAAATTTTAAGAAACTGAAAATTTTTAAATGCAAATAATAATAATAATAATATAATAATAATAATAATAATAATAATAATAAGTAATAGAATGCTTTATTCAACCAATAAAAATAAATAAATTACATTACAATCACATTCAAGAACACAAACGCATTTCACAATCATTAAACATTCAATAATAAATAAACAGAATCCTATGTGAAGATAAAATAGATAAAATAATACAATATTAAAAAAATAAAATAAAATAGGATATAATAATGAAAGGTAAGTGCCCTTGAAGAAATATTGATGGTTCATCCTTCTTTAAGATTATGCTTGTGCTTAACAGGATTCAGAAATTTAGACTTTTGCTCAAATTACCGAGAAAAATGCTCAAAGTAAACTGAAAAATATTTATAAAAATAACATAGACAACAGAGAATATTTATTGTAGTATTCTTATGTTTTTTATTATTTTTATTTATATGGATATCAAACGGTATAATCATTTAACCTCAAAATTCGAATTTTATAATGTATATTTGCTATTCTTCTCATTGCTTGCAGTTGAAATAATAATTATAAATAGAAAAGAACTATTATTTATTATTAAATCATGAGAAATCGTAAATGATGATTATTTAATTATGATTTAGATGAACATTATTCTTTTTTTGGATTTCTAGATTGGGATTTTATCATAAATGTAGGGTAGCCATTGAAATGATTCTTTTCTAAATCTAACCACAGTCATTGTTACCAACTTAATTTTTGTTTTCATGCACTAATCCTCTATATAACCCACCAACTATTTTGTGTTGCCATGTTGCAAATCTGGAGTACGCAATGTAATACTTTGCGCACTAGAGCGGAAAAGTGATTCTTTGCGTTCTGTAATCAGTGCAGGAATGGTCACTTTTCAAGGTAACTGTAGGAAAAGGAATTTTTCTACAACTGCACGTAAAAAAGAATTTACTTACTCAATTCTCCTCTTAAAACAGCTTATTATTTTCTGAGGAGAATCTATTTTTTTGTTTTTTTTTCTTTACTCTCGCAAATCATTCAGGCATGCGCAGAAGAGTTTCTTTATGATCGCCAATCAGTTGATGGCAAGCAGCTCGCCAAAGGTCAGATCTTAACCTAAAAAGTTGGTAATTGTAACTCCGCCGATATAAGTAATTTAACAGGTTTGGGCAGTTGTAGAAAAATTTTGTATGTGTAATTCACTCATAATGCTTCTTTATCGCTCTTGCAAAATTGATTTTTGCGCAAGCAAAAAACTGTTTTGCGCGAGCGATAAAATCGCGCATGACACTCTTAGGCAATTCTTTTGGCACTTTGGCACGACTGCCTTGAATAGAATAGTTCAACTGCACTTAGCTCTGGTAAAATTGTTAAAAATTAGAAGTTATTTATTTTTTTTAGAGTTGTTAAATTCACTTTTACTATTAACTAAACATATGTGTTTATGAGTTCTTACCAGTAAAGTGTGTGAGCTGTAAGTATTCGCGTAATAATTCGTAATTCTTGAAACACTGTGCTAGGTTAACCCATTATGATTTGATTGTTTGTTCTTGTCAATCATCATCTGCTGTGCTTTGTTTATCGGGACAAAACAACTGTTTACCGGTCCGCTTTTTGATTGACATATCAATTGACTAGCCGAATTACGGAACTGACAATAACAAGAATCTTATATTGTTTGTTCTTTGATACTCTGACCTTTCATAGCCGACCGGCGTGAGCAACAGTAGCGTCCTCTTGTCTCCATGACAACGCACAGGCGCTCTTATCAGCTAGCCAACTCTCGCTGTCAATTGGTCTACTGAGAGGCGGGAATTTTTTGAATCCTACCTATTCCTTCCACAACAATATTCAGGAGCTTCCTTCATCCGCCTTGATAGCTCTCTCGGCAAATATCCTCTGTATTCCTTTCTGTATTATCCTACATGCCATACTCCTTACCCCTCCCATAAAAAATGACGACACGCAGTAAACGCATGAACTTGATTCGAGGTGTTCAATCTGATCTTGATAATTTGAATGATGACTTATTCAATGAAACTGTAATAGATTTGGCAGTAAGAATTAGAGGAACTCTCTCAGTTTTGGCAGATAAATATTCCAGTGAGGCTATAATCGACTTGATCCCAGATTTAGTCGGAGTTCTAAGTAAGCTGGACGACTCTTTATCTGATGTCACCCGATTGAATAACAACTTAGAGGTTATGTCGGAAGAAAATAAACAGTTATCAAGACAAGTGGAGGTTGAAAGATACAGGAGGATGGAATGTGTCGAGGATTCTTTAAGCAATGAAGAGAGAGCAGAAGCGGAATTGAATTCTCTCAAATCGCATATAGAGTGTCTGGAAGCCACCAAGGCAGATTTGATCAACGAGTTGAAAACTAAAAATGCGATAATAGAATTGATACAAACTGAGGATAATTTACCATTGCATAGTGAGAATATTGATTCAGACGTAGAACAATACACAGTTGAAGGTAAAGATTTTACTAAGCCTAGGATCACAGCTAAGCCTAGAAAAATGCTGAGGGATATAAAGTCGGTTGAGGATGAGAATAGATTTTCTGTTTTATCCTCGAATGAATCGTCTCCTTCGAAACCTCATAGACAGCAAGTGGTGGCGCAGGTTCACAGGCCAGCATCACAAATTGAATGTGATCGAATGAGCTTTCCTCCAAGTAATAAACCAAGGCGAGTTTATAAGTCTATGTCGGGGATGAAAAAGCGAAATAAAATAGTAATATTATCTGATAGTCAGGGCAGATACTTTTCCAGATATGTTCAAGCACTTAATGATAATTATGACTGCTTTGTGCACACACAGTCCAGCGCTAAACTAAAGCAGGTGATTGAGGGAGGAAAGTGTTTTATAAAAAATATGACTGAGGAAGACTACGTGGTCATTTTGGCAGGAAGCAACGACATGCATGTGCATGAGCCCGGTCAGCTGACCATAATGCAAGGCCTAGATGCTCTGTTTTCTCTACCCAATCGGACAAATGTGATTCTAAACACGATTCCATTTCGTTTTGACAACACTGCCCTCAACGATGACATACACTTTGCCAATTCACTTATCAGAAATATATTGGAAAAGTATAAGGGAAAACTAAATATCACCCTCAAAGACACAAGTCAATATTTGAAACGCAGGTGCTTTACACGACATGGACTTCATTATAGCACAATGGGAAAAAAGATAATTTGCGAGGAAATTTTCAAAACTATTGGAAACTCAAGGATTTTATATGAAGCTGCTCAGAGTAGGAGTTTGGTCTGTTCGACAGAAATTGAATCTGTCCAGGACAGTCTTGCGGTGCGTTCTGAGGCAGTTACTGATGATGACTCCATCGTGGAATTTCGGGGGTTCTCACCCACTTGCCAGGAGTTACAAGGTTTCTCATTTACTCCAAGGGATTCAACAACTGACAGCGGTGAACATCCTTTTGCAGTACTAAGTGAAGCTGGTAACGTGAGTGACTCTTCAATTGTGAACTTTACAACTGCTCAATCACATTACGATGGTATTTTTTTAGACAACTCTCTATAACTGATCAACACGATCAAAACAATTTAGAGCTTAGAATGTGTTTACAGTCTAAAAGATGTGCAGGGTGTGTTTGCATATGTTTTGACAACTGTAATAAGAATTATTCATTTAAGCAGCATACTAAACAGAATACTAAATCTGTTCAAAATGTGACTCTTGTTGACACGTCAACGTTTTTATGTACTGATATAGGGGATACAACACCTAGCAGTAAAACAGTTACAGGGGCAATTATAAAAGGAAAAAGTTTTAAATGCGATTCAGCTAGCGGTAATATAAATATTCTCCACCAGAATGTACAGAGTCTATCTAATAAAATAGGTTTAATTGAACAAATCATTGTGGATAAGAAACTAGATATTTTATGTCTTACTGAGCATTGGATGACTGAGGTTGAACTGGAAGTAAATTCTAATCTAAAAGAACTTCAATTAGTTACTGGTTACTGCCGCACAACACGAATGCATGGTGGGGTAGCCATTTATTCAAAATATAGACCTTCACAGTATAGATTATTAAAATATATAAATAACATTTCTGTAGAGCTGGACTGCGAATTAGCAGGTGTAGAATTCTCAAATATTGATACTATGGTCATTACTGTATATCGTAGTCCTCAAGGTACTTTTGAAATGTTTTGTAAAATAATGGAATTAGCTCTTAGTTACTTGAATAAGAGAAACCGAAAGTCAATAGTTTGTGGGGACTTCAACTTACGTTTCAATGCAAATGACAAACAGGCAGATCACTTTGTTAATTTGTGTAGTATGTATGGCTTTGAAATGAGGGTTTATGAGCCGACTAGGGGGGCCAATTGTCTTGATAATGTTTTCTCATCCAGCTTCCAAGACAGTTTGAGTGTAGAAATAAGCAACTGCCATGTCAGCGACCACTTAGGACAGCTTATCTCAGTAAAATTCAATAAATCTCAAAAAAGCTTGTTGTCCTCGAGTAAGATTTATAGAAAAGTCACTAAAATAAATGAAAGTAATATTAATGTATTTAGATGCCACCTGTTAAAGGAAGGTTGGTCAGTTTCTATTTATGATAGTGATGTTGATACGAGCTTTGATGTATTTTTGAATACAGTTATATATTATTATGATCTGAGTTTCAACATGATCAAAAAAATTAATTCTAACTCAAGAACCGCTAGGCATTCTTATAATAAAATCAATTATTGGTTCACTCCGGAGCTGAAAGAGCAGAAAAATAGGTTGGACTTTCTGTATTTTCTTTCTAAAACACACTTAGATTATAGATATATGTATATTAGAGAAAAAAGTTCCTATAGACTAATGATAAGAGAAGCAAAGAAAGTAGCAAACAGAAATATTATAGAAAATTCTGAAAATAAGTCAAAAA
The DNA here is from genome assembly GCF_014356525.2 of Nilaparvata lugens. Taxonomy (NCBI): domain Eukaryota; kingdom Metazoa; phylum Arthropoda; class Insecta; order Hemiptera; family Delphacidae; genus Nilaparvata; species Nilaparvata lugens. Next base: position 20,344,247 of record NC_052518.1, on the reverse strand, counting down.
TGTTGTGGAACATTGTAAATAAAAGTAAAACAAAAAGAGAGGAGTTACCGCAAATAAATATATCTCCTGATAATTTTAATAGCTTTTTTGTAAATACAGCTGAAGAAATTAAGAAAAAACTTGTTAAAAACTATAGAGTAACATCGGCTGAACTATTAGAAAAGAAAAATATTCCTGAAAATATTAAGAAGTTCCGATTCAAACCTGTAACAGAAAATTGTATCTTGGAAGTTGTAAAGCATATGTCTACAAAGAATAGTAAGGACCACTATGGACTGTCCAATGCTCTAATAAAGAATATTATCAATTGTATTCTAACCCCGTTCACATGCCTTGTAAATAAAGTCATTGCGGAAGGGAAATTTCCCACCTCACTCAAAATCACTAAAGTAATACCGGTTTTCAAGAAGGGTAAACATGAAGATATTACAAACTTCAGGCCCATTGCTATAGTTCCTATTTTTTCGAAAATAATAGAAATTCTGCTTGGGAAGCAATTTTGCACATTTTTGGAGGAGAATGACTTGCTCTGTAAGACTCAGTTCGGTTTCCGAAAAGGCCTATCAACCACCCATGCTCTGATTAAATTGGTGGAGGAAATTCTGGACTGTTTTGAGGAGAAATGTTCTGCTGCTGTATCATTCTGCGACCTCAGTAGAGCTTTTGAATGTGTTTCACATGACATCCTGTTAGCAAAATTGAAGCACTTACAGATTGAAGGATTAGCACTGGATTTATTCTCCAGCTATTTGCAGGGCAGAACTCAATATGTATGTGTGGATGGTAAAAGCTCGGGTACTTTGTCTGTTAAGTGTGGAGTACCTCAGGGCTCGGTCCTGGGTCCTTTGCTCTTTCTTATTATGATTGATGATTTGAGCATCAATGTCCCATCGAAAATAGTTTTATATGCAGATGACACCACAGTTCTCAATAGGCATTCAGATGACACTCAGGCTGTGGCACTTTCTGAATCTAATTTGAAGGTAGTTCAAACGTGGTTGAATGCGAATGAGCTGCTTCTCAATGCAGATAAAACAACAACAATCACGTTTGGGCTTAAAAGTAGATCTGCTTCCAATAGCACAAATAATAAGGCTCAGAAATTTTTGGGAATCATTGTAGACCCTACTCTAACTTGGACCCATCACATTGCCAGTCTGAAAAATAAGTTGAGCAGCAGTGTATTTGCCCTCAAACGTCTTTGTGGTGAGCTGGACCAGGATGGCATTCGTCAGGCCTATTTTGGCATTTTTCAGTCGCATATCCAATATGGCCTAATAGTCTGGGGTTGTGCAGCACAAGCGCATGATATCTTTTTGTTGCAGAAAAAGGCTGTCAGAGTCATTGCCAAAGCTCCATTTCGTGAACATTGTAGAGAAATTTTCAAGGGATTGCGTATATCAACACTCTTTTCATTATACATATTACAATGTTTACTGTTCTTGAAAGCTAATCCCGATAAAATGGAGTTGAGAAGTGCTACACACACACATAATACTCGAACAAGTCAATATTTGAATTTCAATCCAATGTACTACTGTACTGTAAAGATATTCTATTCTAATAAATAAATAGCTATTTCCTATGCAAAGGTCAGACAAGTTCTACTTATTAAACAGGTGTGTTGAACAAACTTGTGTTGTAGCAAATGTGGTTTTAATTACTTAGCAAGATAAATAGGCCTGATACTCTCTTGCAGTCTCTTGATTTAGAGCTACCATCTTTATTACTGTATGTTTTCTTATTGTGTACCGTATCTGTTCCAAACATAAAAATAGTTTAATCGATATTTTATGTTACTGTTCTAGTCCAGTCAACAAAAGATTATAGAGTGAAAAGTTTGGAATACAATTTTCAACTCCTCAGCTATTTCAAGTATAGTAAGAGGATTAACATATAAAAAGTCCTCACCCCTACCCATGTGCTAAAGGGGTGGTGGTGGTTTGAAAGTACCATTTTTTCATTTTTCGCATATATCTCGGAAACTATGCATCTTATGAACATTTGTACTCTGTACAAAATTGAAGCTCATAAAATTACCAACAAGTTTTGTCCTCTACATTTTTTCCATATCTCTTATAGTTTCTGAGATATCCGCTCTTGAATGTGAGACATTTTTTCAAAAAAACACTTCTGCCTCCATTTTTTTCATCTTTCAGTTTTAGTTTTGAGTGTCTTGTTTGGTAGGAAGTTTAGAAACACCCCCTTTGTTCAGTTCCGCAGACGTTCCAATAGGTACTCAATACGAATGTCCATACTGAAGCACACTGCCAATTTATGATGACAGAATAGTGTGATATTCGAAAAAAGTCACTTGTTTCAAATCTTGAGATTTGACTCACAAAACTGAAACTGCTGCAACAGTTGTATGGGAATGCGTGAAATAGTCGAATTATACATGAAATGAAAGATAATTTAATGCTCTACTATCTCGTAATTAGCACATTCTTTTTTCTTCAATTGTTGAAAAGTTATAAGACTTGGAAGAGCAAAAAATGGAAGAAAAACTGGGTTTCAATAATGCATCACTTTAGAACATAATAATTATATATCTCGAAAAGTATCAGATTTATCGAAAACCTCTACCAAACAAAACTTGTAGGAAATTTATTAAGCTGTGTTTTTATGTAGTTGATTATGTCAATAAAACTCTTTGTTTCCATAATATAAGCATGTAAGTAATAAGTGGAAAATGCAACTTTCAAACCAACCTCATCCCTTCAGCACATGATGTAGGGGTTGGAATTTTTGATATTCTCACCTCCAAACTAGTGTCAACAAAGCTGCAAAGTCTAAAATTGAGTTCCAAACATTCTCTCCAAATTTCATTGTCAACTGATCTATTGTTGCTGACCAGAAAATTTCACTCTCACTGCTGCAACAGTCGTAGGGAAATGCGTAAATTAGTGGAAATATGCATCAACCTGAAGATAATTGAATTATCTTCAATTTGATGCTCCATCAGCTCATAATCAGCACGGATTTTTTTCATCAATCGTTCAAAAATTATAAGGCCGAAAAGATGAAAAAATTGGAGGCAGAAGTGTTTTTTCAAAAAATGTCTCACCTTTAAAGCGGATATCTCAGAAACTATAAGAGATATGGAAAAAAATGTAAAGGACAAAACTTGTTGGTAATGTTGTGAGCTTCAAATGTACTTCAAACAGAGTACAAATGTTCATAAGATGCATAGTTTCCAAGATATATGCGAAAAATGAAAAATTACTTTCAAACCATCCCCACCCCTTTAGCACATGGGGTAGGGGTGAGGACTTTTGATATGTTAATCCTCTTACTATCCTTAAAAGAGCTGTGGAGTTGGATATTTTGTTCCAAAATTTTCCCTCCATACCTTTATTTGAGCATTTGTTGCCTGTACTTATTCCTCAATATTTATATTTGTTTAAATGTCATTTTTAAGTTGAACAGCTGATAACCTTCGGGCAAATTTTTAAGTAAACAATTATTAGACAGGATACCTGATGATGGGGGGGGGGGGCGTTTGCCGATTTCGCCCAGGGCGGCAAAGTCCCTAGCACTTTGACTGCCACCTATACTTGAGAAAAAATGTCTGTTCTGGCCAAACTCCATTTTTCACATTATACCTATGCAGTTTTATATGTAATCAACAACTATTCATATTAGAACAACTTTTGATAAAAATTGAAGCTTCAATCGAAATTTTAAAATGTGGTGACACGTTGGTCTCATGCGGCAAGAATAATTGAACTTGGAGACCATAACCGCCATGTGAAGCCAATGTGGCACCACACATTTCTAATCCCTGCTAAGGTCTTTTTGTGGACAAAATGGATCACTATTCAGATAAAATATTCATGTCAATATAATAAAATTGATTTAGGTACCTATCTAATTTGAAAAAATGATAAATTATATGATAAGTTACATTTTTATTTAGTCAAAATAAAATATGGAAAAAATCAAACTTAGACTACTCAATATTACATGAATGGGCATCAAAAAACATTCAAGGTAAATATCCATGTCAATATTATGAAATTGATTTAGGTATCTAATTTGAAAAAATGATAAATTATATGATAAGTTACATTTTTATTCAGTCAAAATAAAATATGGAAAAAAATCAAACAGACTACCCAATATTACATGAATGGGCATCAAAAAACATTCAAGGCAAATATCAATGTCAATATTATAAAATTGATTAAGGTATCTAATTTGAAAAAAGTCAGAAGCACACTGCAAGCATTTATGTTTACGTAGTCAACATTGGAAACACAGACTTGTAATAAACAGACTGCTTTGTCATGGTACCAACTGCACAAAATGATAGTATAGTGAATAACATGTGTTATAAAAACAAAGCAAGCAGCTGATCTCATTATAATGCAAAACATCTGAATTATAAAACAAATAATATTGTGATAGAATAATTTTTTTGAGGCTAAGTTTAATTTCAAAATGTTTTTTTTTTTCAATGGCATGATAAAAATGTAACAAACTCGAATTTGCCCAGGCCACAGCGGTTTCAGGACCTACTGACCATGCACTTTGTAATAGCACACAAACAAATACAAAATGTGAAGCCACTATGGCATCATACGGCTGTATCTGAGAGAATTACATGTGAGTCCACAGTGGATTCACGCGGCTGGTGTGGACAGATACTGTGTGAGTCCAAGGTGGACTCACTCGGCAGTCAGCGTGCTAGGACCGTGCCTGAGTTTATATACAATTAATTCTATAATGGGTTTATGTTGATGGGATGGGTGAAGGAAAAATGTCATGTTATAGTTCTAGGGCTGAACAGTTTCAGTCATTTGTTCCAAAAGATGTTTTCTTAAAGTCAGGATGAAGCTCGCTCGGTGGACCTGATAGTAACGGGAAGTGCAATTCCATGCATGACAGACACTAACAAGAAAGGATTTTGTGAAAATAGTAGCTCGATGATTGGGTATCCTTAAAGTACTTTCCCCAGTTCTAGTATGTGGAGCATCTATCCTCCTACCTTCAGAGAAAAATTTGAAATCATATTTAAAAAAGTTCAGCTTACTGTATTTCAAGATATCTCTAACAAGCATGACTATCCGAAAAAGCCTTTGATCGGAGTAGGGGGAAAGTGAGAGTACTGAAGAAAAGCTGCCCCAAAGCTGGCTCAAAGCAGCCCCAAAGCTGGCTCAAGGCTGCCCCAAATCTGATTCTTGGTTCTAACCTCTGAACTTACTTAACCTAGCCATACCCCTAATCTCACAATAAACCTCAAATGAAGATCCTCATTTCCCACGTTTTTGGAAAAAACTAGATCCAGCTTTTTTTATTTCTTGAATAACTAAGAAACCGTTAATTTAACAAAAAAATTATAGGAATAACTTTTTCCAGTAAATCTAATTATGAATCCATTGACACCACATTTGTTAAGATTGAACAGAAAATAAGGATCAGTCCCACTCATGGGAAAAGTAGATCCAATTTCTTGAATAACTAAGAAACCATTAATTTTACAAGGATAACTTTTTCCAGTCAATCCATCTGTTAAGATTGAACAGAAAATATAGATGAGATATTTCAATTTTGAGCAGAGGTACTCTAGGTGAATGTTCCATTTGATATGGTGATTTACAAAAATACCAAGATATTTTATAAATTGCACTCTTTCTAAAGGTATATTTTCGTGGGCGACCTCATTCATTATTTGGGTGCCATTGTTATTTTTCTTTGATTTTTCTATAGAAAGTTCAAGATCTATTGATGGTTGACCAATTACGGTGGGTGAGAAAGTTATATATTTAGTTTTCTTTGCATTTAGGGTTAGTATATGATCTTCAAGCCATTGTTGAACTATTTTCAAACCATTGTTTGCAACTTTGAATGTTTCTTCCCATGTGTCTCCGCTAAAAATCAAAGTTGTATTGTCGGCAAAAGATAAAATAGTACAATTTTCAAGGTTTAATTTTAACATGTCGTTTACATAGATGAGAAACAAAATCGGGGATAGTACTGTCCCTTGAGGAGTACCGAACTGAGAGGTGTAACTGATGTCTGTCTGTCCATTTAAAGTGAGATACTGTTTCCTATTCGACAAGTAACTTGAGAATAACTTATTCACAGAACCTCTTACACCCACCCTGTCCAGTTTATAGAGGAGTATGTTGTGAGGAACTGTATCAAAGGCCTTGGATAAGTCCATAAAAATAGCCAGTGTTTTTTTGTTTCTATTAAAGTTATCAAAAATTATATTGTTGAGATGGATTACCGCATCTTTGGTTGAACTATTTGCTTGGAAACCATATTGATTGTTGTCAATGATTTTATGTTTATCTAGGAAACTCATTAATCTGATTTTCAAATTTTTTTCTAGTATTTTAGAAATATTACTCATTAAACTAATCGGTCTGTAACTATCCGGGTTTCCAAGGTCTCCAGTTTTTGGTAATGGTATAATTTTAGCTTCTTTGAATTTTTTAGGGAAATATCCTTCGCTTAAACATTTGTTAAATATATGAACTAAAGGTGAGGTTATAGAGGGTGATATTTTTTTGAGGAAAGGCCCTGTAAAGTTATCAACACCTGGTGTAAATTTATTCTTGAGTTGATCTATTAATAACTCTATTTCATAATCGTTTGTGGGAATGAGGAAGATACTTTTTACATTAGGATTTGCTATTGACTTGGGAATCTCTATATTGTCTGTATTATCGGTTATCTTTTTAGCGAACGATTCTCCAACACCAGCGAAATATTTATTAAGAGTAGTAGCATCTAGATTTATTGATTTTGAATTATTTTTCAAGTCGAGTAGTTCATTAATGTATTTCCAGGTTTTTTTAGAATCATTTTTGTGTTCCTCGAATTTACAGTTAAAATAATCAATCTTGCTTTTTTTTATCAGGGTATTGAGTGTATTTCTGTATCTCTTATATTGATTTATCAATTCTAATAAGTTATTGGGGTTTTTTAATAATTTTCTATGTAATTTATCTCTCTCCCATATTGACGCGACTAAGGCTGGAGTAATCCATTTTTTATAGGTTTTTTCTTGTTACTTATTTTTATGGTTTTAGTTCTAGCATGAGTTAGGTCTGTTAGTTTTTTAACAAAGTAGTCCACCATCTCGTCAATATCCATTGAATCATATATCTCTTTCCATGATTCTTTTCGTAAATCAGAGATTAGATTTACATAATCAATTATGCTTTTTGATCCTACATCGATATGTGCTGGTTCCTCATTAATATTCCTATTGAAATGCAGCGAAACACTAAAATGGTCCGTAATATTTGTTTTCAGAATAGTCCCTCTAACAACATTATTATTATTATTATTCTCTCCTCCCTTGTAAAATATGTGATCGATACAAGTACTGATGCCATTTACAGACCTAGTTGGTTTATTGATAAAAGATTTGAAACCATTAATATGCATTTTGCTCAAATATTCATTTGAAAGGCTATTATTAGCAAGAATATTTAAATTCATATCACCCAATACTATTATGTTGTAAATATCTTTCATACTCTTCAGAAATTTGTCTAGACTTTCGATAAAAGTTTTTAAGTTGAGGGATGGAGAACGATATATTGTAATTATTAAATATTTCACGTCATTAATCCAGCAAGCCATACCAATACAGTTAGCTTCTTCAATATGGACATTAATAAGCTCAGTTTTGATATTATTTTCAATGAACAAGCATAATCCATCACATTCCGAGTGTTTACTATTAGCATGAAAAACATTGTAACCATCTAAGTTATAATTGAAGCAAGCATCATCTGTGATCCACGTCTCAGTTAATGCAATCACATTGAAGCGAAACTTCATATTACCTATGTAGTGCACCAATTCCTCAAAATTTTTATTAATGCTTCTGATGTTGGTGTGTAGAATATTCAATTCCACGCCAACACTCTCAGACTGGTAAGGTAAAAAACTGAATACATCATTTACTTCGATTGTATCGTGAAACCCTATAAGGTTGTCAATATCCCAATCAGACATAAATGTAAGATAAGTGAATAAACGTATATTTTGTAAAATAAAATTTCAAAGTGGTTAAGACATTAAAGTAAAATGAAAAAATAGAGAGAAAAAAGTATCGGTTTTCCGATGAAAAGAAAAAAAAAAATCAGAGAGAATCAAGACATGGCCAGCCCACCGGTCCAGACAAAATGAATGTATGTACATCGACTTGAAACCTACCAATTTAGTTCATGCACAGAAACCTGTGATCAAATCCATTTGAATAAAATGAAACAATATTACTGAGATGATAAGGACAAACAGAGAAGTGGAAATCAGCATTAATTTAATTGAATCAATTGTTAGAAAATATTTCCAATTTTTCAATCAATTGTTAGAAAAATCTATTATCAATCCAAGTATTATTTTATCAATATTATAGGCCTTCAATTCTTTAGATTCAGAGAGTAGTAGCAACAGAGGTAATCGTGTCAATAATCCTCATCAACTAGCATACTAAATATACCTTGTAGATAAGATAGGAGAATTCATAATTTTTCTCATAATGATAAATTTTTTCAAATTATAATGATTTATTATTCTCTCTTAACTAGGCTACAGCAAATTGAAAAGCAAAGAATAGTAATTACATTACTACAAGTAATAGGCCTAGCATATTGGCAAAAAAAAAAACAAAAAAACAATTGAAACCTTTTCCATTTAATTGATACATTATTATCAATTGATAGAATATAATTAATAATTATTGTATAGAATATAATATAATTATCATAATTGGAAGATTGTGGAATGGAAATTATTCCTAAATTTATTTCAACAATCATACGCAATAATAAATAGTCTATTTGAGCTCATCAAAATAACAATAATTTACCTTGAGCAAAGTGATAAGAATGTAGCCAAGAGCCATACTTTGCAACTGAAATTCAAATAAAATAATTTATAATGATAATATTCCTCCTTCTCTCTAATTAACTATTTCATTGAACATTAAAATGTTAACTTAATCTGGACACACAAATCATGGTTTTATGTGTCATAATTGGTATTTTCTTCATACAGAAATTGATCTATATTATTTTTTACTTACACCGACATTGTCCTTATTTCTATTTGTGAGCTTGTTGAGGTCCTCCTCACACCTGATAATATTAACAGGACTGCCGTCCTCGTACCTGACTTTGATTCGGCCCACTCGGTCGATCCACACATGTCGAAACCCATTCTCCCGTTGTATCATCTTGGCTCTGCCGAACAGCTTACGTCTCTCCGCCATTATAGATTGGTTTTTGTAGATTGGACTATTTCCCTGCATGTTGATATGTTGAGTTGAAAAGTCTCTACATTCTTTCCTCTTTTTGAGCAAGGCATCCTTATCTCCTCGATAGACAAAACGAACAATGATGCCGGGCGCGGTGTTGTCTCTTCTTCTGGGGAGGCGATGACATGCATCGATCGATCTGCGGTCCAGCTTCACATCCAATGCTTTACCGATCTCCAGTATTCGACTCTGCACATCCTCGTTCTGCAACTCCAGAACACCGTATACTTCAAGGGTATTTCTCCAACCATATTGCTCCCGATCATCATCTTTCATCTCCAATTCCCTAATTTTTCCGTTCAGAACTGAATTTTCATTTTGTAGTTCCCTAACAGTTCCTCTTAGTTTAGCAATTTCAGCAGCATTTTCATCCAAGGTCTTCCTACAAGCAGCTATATCAGATCCCAACTTTTCCAGCAACTCATCCTTAACCCGTGTTTATATACTATTAATTGATCGACCGTTAGTGGATTATTGTCGGTACTTGAATTAGTGTTTGTTTTTGCTGGAGCACTGAGCTTGTTTACACCTGAGATAGATTTTACTGGAGTAGAGTCCGAATTGGCACGTTGGCGACGTAACTCACTTGAACATTTTTCACAAGTCCATGACTTTCCTGTGTCTTGAAATAATTCCAGATCATTGTCGGTGAGCTCAACACATACACCATGGAACACAATATTGCAGCTCGAACAGTTTATTTTTGATTTTAACGCACGATTCATCTGCTGGTTACACACTTCACAACTCATTTTTGTATGTCTAGTAGGATATGTTAAACAAATGATCACACTGCAAATTACTCACAACCAAAAAATAAAGTCTCAATATTTAAAATAACTAACCGAGTTGCGGCCATGCACTAAGATTCCCTAAAAACTTAGAAACATCGTAATTCAGTAATAAACGTGATTCAATGAAGAAAGCTACTTGAAAATGATTCAACTACTTGATTCAACTACTTGAAAACTCATCTTCTCTCAGGTTGTATTAAACATTTATTATAGAAATAGATCATGAGTGTTGATAAATTTGGTCGATATTTGTATGATAAAGATAATAATAGTGATATTAATGTTGATATCAAAAATTTGATTCAGAATTTTTTCTATTTTTTACAATGCATACCATTAGCTGCAACTTTCATACCAAACATCAATCTCAATAATGAAAAAGAGTGGAAGTATATGACTGATCCAAACTTAATCCAACAATTCTCACTTTTTTCTGGAATCTCTTTTAAAGAATGGTATGAGAAAAATGTAATAAATATAGATAGAAAAACTTAGGTTTAGGTGAGTACACCCAGAAAGAAATTGTAGGTGTAGGTGAGTACACCCAGAAAAAAATGTTGTTTTGGTTACCCAGACCAAGAACATTATTCAACTTTAATAAAATAAATTTATTTGAAAAATCTAAGCTCATATAGATGGCACAAATTTGACACTAGATCATCACAGTCAGTATTTGAATATCTTGTGCTTTGAAAGAAGCTGATAAATTGAATAATAATATAAAATAATATAACTACACTCTGTCTTTAACCAGCTAAGTTTGAACTACTTGAAAACTCACCTCATGTTTTATCGAGTAGAAAAAATATATAATAAAAATGTATAAGAAAGAAGTCAAGTCAGATATATTACTTGTTGATCAGAGTGTTCACCTTGATGAGAGTATTACCAAATATGAGTATATCACTCACACACCATATATTCAACAGACATTCAATTACAATGATGAAATTCGAATTTGTTGAAAACAAGAATATATTTATACACTTCCAAGTAGAAGTTTACTCATAATTGAAGGCGAAATCAAAGTGAAAGATAAGAATGATGTTGAAACCAAGGACTTTTCACTTATTAATAATGGAGTCGCATACCTATTTGATAAAATCAGATATGAATTGGGAGGGGTTGAGGTTGATCGCACACATAATGTAGGATTGACAACAACCATGAAAAACTATCTACATCAATGAAAACTCAATGAAAAAATTATGGAGAATGCAGGATGGAAGTTGACTGGATGGAAAAGTTTAGATAAATTCTGCTTTTGCATTCCTTTGGATATGTGGTTAGGTGTAATGGAAGACTATAGAAAAGTTCTATCAAATGTTTGTCAGGAAATTGTTCTATTAAGATCATCATCAGACTTGAATTGTATTGAATCAGAGACAGCAAAATCGGTGAAAATTGATATTACAAAACTACAATGGAAAGTACCCAACATACATGCTTCTGACACTGTTGATCTGCTGAGTTTGACACATAGTAATATACCAATTACCATTCCATTCAGGTCATGGGAATTGCATGAATTTCCACAATTACCTGAAACTACCAATCTTCAATGGACAGTTAAGACAACTTCGAACATATTATAACCCAGATTCATTATTCTTGGATTTCAAAAGAATAGGAAAAATGTTATAACTGTTAACAGGTCACATTTTGATTTCTGTAATCTGAACAATGTTAATCTCTATTTAAATGCTCAATTATTCCCCTATGAAAATATTGCTGGTAATAAACATTTATTGTATCACATGCTCTCTGAATTCCAAAATGAATACTATCCTTATAACAGCAGTACATTAATTGAGTATAAAACATTTGATGAATATGCACCATTGGTTGTTATAGACTGTAGTAAGCTGAATGAACTATTGAAATCTGGAGCAATAGACATGAAGTTAACATTGGAAACAACAAATAATTTCTCAGCAAAAACCAGTGCCTACTGTTTAATCCTCTATGATAATGAGTTTAAATATACACCACTGAGTGAAAAAGAGTGAAAAGAGTATTATAAATTTGAAAAAATCTTCTATAAAATAACAAAAAATTTTGTTAAAAACTAGACAATATTCAAATCAAAAGTATTAATGTCCCAACCACCTCCACACTATACAAATGCATCAATATTTTACCTTTAGTATCATCCCATTGATTACTAAACATTATCATCAATTTGTAGAATTGTTCTTGTCCTTCCATAGAATGATCTCCAACCATTTTCTTCAAATTTAATTTTGAAGCATTTTATATAATTATTCAATTTATCAGCTTCTTTCAAAGCACAAGATATTCAAATACTGACTGTGATGATCTAGTGTCAAATTTGTGCCATCTATATGAGCTTAGATTTTTCAAATAAATTTATTTTATTAAAGTTGAATAATGTTCTTGGTCTGGGTAACCAAAACAACATTTTTTTCTGGGTGTACTCACCTACACCTACAATTTCTTTCTGGGTGTACTCACCTAAACCTAAGTTTTTCTACCTATATTTATTACATTTTTCTCATACCATTCTTTAAAAGAGATTCCAGAAAAAAGTGAGAATTGTTGGATTAAGTTTGGATCAGTCATATACTTCCACTCTTTTTCATTATTGAGATTGATGTTTGGTATGAAAGTTGCAGCTAATGGTATGCATTATAAAAAATAGAAAAAATTCTGAATCAAATTTTTGATATCAACATTAATATCACTATTATTATCTTTATCATACAAATATCGACCAAATTTATCAACACTCATGATCTATTTCTATAATAAATGTTTAATACAACCTGAGAGAAGATGAGTTTTCAAGTAGTTGAATCAAGTAGTTGAATCATTTTCAAGTAGCTTTCTTCATTGAATCACGTTTATTACTGAATTACGATGTTTCTAAGTTTTTAGGGAATCTTAGTGCATGGCCGCAACTCGGTTAGTTATTTTAAATATTGAGACTTTATTTTTTGGTTGTGAGTAATTTGCAGTGTGATCATTTGTTAAACATATCCTACTAGACATACAAAAATGAGTTGTGGAGTGTGTAACCAGCAGATGAATCGTGCGTTAAAATCAAAAATGAACTGTTTGAGCTGCAATATTGTGTTCCATGGTGTATGTGTTGATCTCACCGACAATGATCTGGAATTATTTCAAGACACAGGAAAGTCATGGACTTGTAAAAAATGTTCAAGTGAGTTACATCGCCAACGTGCCAATTCGCACTCTACTCCAGTAAAATCTATCTCAGGTGTAAACAAGCTCAGTGCTCCAGCAAAAACAAACACTAATTCAAGTACCGACAATAATCCACTAACGGTCGATCAATTAAATAGTATATTAACACGGGTTAAGGATGAGTTGCTGGAAAAGTTGGGATCTGATATAGCTGCTTGTAGGAAGACCTTGGATGAAAATGCTGCTGAAATTGCTAAACTAAGAGGTACTGTTAGGGAACTACAAAATGAAAATTCAGTTCTGAACGGAAAAATTAGGGAATTGGAGATGAAAGATGACGATCGGGAGCAATATGGTTGGAGAAATACCCTTGAAGTATACGGTGTTCTGGAGTTGCAGAACGAGGATGTGCAGAGTCGAATACTGGAGATCGGTAAAGCATTGGATGTGAAGCTGGACCACAGATCGATCGATGCATGTCATCGCCTCCCCAGAAGAAGAGACAACACCGCGCCCGGCATCATTGTTCGTTTTGTCTGTCGAGGAGATAAGGATGCCTTGCTCAAAAAGAGGAAAGAATGTAGAGACTTTTCAACTCAACATATCAACATGCAGGGAAATAGTCCAATCTACAAAAACCAATCTATAATGACGGAGAGACGTAAGCTGTTCGGCAGAGCCAAGATGATACAACGGGAGAATGGGTTTCGACATGTGTGGATCGACCGAGTGGGCCGAATCAAAGTCAGGTACGAGGACGGCAGTCCTGTTAATATTATCAGGTGTGAGGAGGACCTCAACAAGCTCACAAATAGAAATAAGGACAATGTCGGTGTAAGTAAAAAATAATATAGATCAATTTCTGTATGAAGAAAATACCAATTATGACACATATAACCATGATTTGTTTGTCCAGATTAAGTTAACATTTTAACGTTCAATGAAATAGTTAATTAGAGAGAAGGAGGAATATTATCATTATTAATTATTTTATTTGAATTTCAGTTGCAAAGTATGGCTCTTGGCTACATTCTTATCACTTTGCTCAAGGTAAATTATTGTTATTTTGATGAGTTCAAATAGACTATTTATTATTGTGTATGATTGTTGAAATAAATTTAGGAATAATTTCCATTCCACAATCTTCCAATTATGATAATTATATTATATTCTATACAATAATTATTAATTATATTCTATCAATTGATAATAATGTATCAATTAAGTGGAAAAGGTTTCAATTGTTTTTGTTTTTTTTGCCAATATGCTAGGCCTATTACTTGTAGTAACGTAATTACTATTCTTTGCTTTTCAATTTGCTGTAGCCTAGTTAAGAGAGAATAATAACTCCTAATAATAAATCATTATAATTTGAAAATATTTTATCATTATGAGAAAAATGATGAATTCTCCTATCTTATCTACAAGGTATATTTAGTATGCTAGTTGATGAGGATTATTGACACGATTACCTCTGTTGCTACTACTCTCTGAATCTAAAGAATTGAAGGCCTATAATATTGATAAAATAATACTTGGATTGATAATAGATTTTTCTAACAATTGATTGAAAAATTGGAAATATTTTCTAACAATTGATTAAATTAAATTAATGCTGATTTCCACTTCTCTGTTTGTCCTTATCATCTCAGTAATATTGTTTTATTTTATTCATATGGATTTGATCACAGGTTTCTGTGCATGAACTAAATTGGTAGGTTTCAAGTCGATGTACATACATTCATTTTGTCTGGACCGGTGGGCTGGCCATGTCTTGATTCTCTCTGATTTTTATTTTTTTTTCTTTTCATCGGAAAACCGATACTTTTTTCTCTCTATTTTTTCATTTTACTTTAATGTCTTAACCACTTTGAAATTTTATTTTACAAAATATACGTTTATTCACTTATCTTACATTTATGTCTGATTGGGATATTGACAACCTTATAGGGTTTCACGATACAATCGAAGTAAATGATGTTTTCAGTTTTTTACCTTACCAGTCTGAGAGTGTTGGCATGGAATTGAATATTCTACACACCAACATCAGAAGCATTAATAAAAATTTTGAGGAATTGGTGCACTACATAGGTAATATGAAGTTTCGCTTCAATGTGATTGCATTAACTGAGACGTGGATCACAGATGATGCTTGCTTCAATTATAACTTAGATGGTTACAATGTTTTTCATGCTAATAGTAAACACTCGGAATGTGATGGATTATGCTTGTTCATTGAAAATAATATCAAAACTGAGCTTATTAATGTCCATATTGAAGAAGCTAACTGTATTGGTATGGCTTGCTGGATTAATGACGTGAAATATTTAATAATTACAATATATCGTTCTCCATCCCTCAACTTAAAAACTTTTATCGAAAGTCTAGACAAATTTCTGAAGAGTATGAAAGATATTTACAACATAATAGTATTGGGTGATATGAATTTAAATATTCTTGCTAATAATAGCCTTTCAAATGAATATTTGAGCAAAATGCATATTAATGGTTTCAAATCTTTTATCAATAAACCAACTAGGTCTGTAAATGGCATCAGTACTTGTATCGATCACATATTTTACAAGGGAGGAGAGAATAATAATAATAATAATGTTGTTAGAGGGACTATTCTGAAAACAAATATTACGGACCATTTTAGTGTTTCGCTGCATTTCAATAGGAATATTAATGAGGAACCAGCACATATCGATGTAGGATCAAAAAGCATAATTGATTATGTAAATCTAATCTCTGATTTACAAAAAGAATCATGGAAAGAGATATATGATTCAATGGATATTGACGAGATGGTGGACTACTTTGTTAAAAAACTAACAGACCTAACTCATGCTAGAACTAAAACCATAAAAATAAGTAACAAGAAAAAACCTATAAAAAATGGATTACTCCAGCCTTAGTCGCGTCAATACGGGAGAGAGATAAATTACATAGAAAATTATTAAAAAACCCCAATAACTTAGAATTGATAAATCAATATAAGAGATACAGAAATACACTCAATACCCTGATAAAAAAAAGCAAGATTGATTATTTTAACTGTTAATTCGAGGAACACAAAAATGATTCTAAAAAAACCTGGAAATACATTAATGAACTACTCGACTTGAAAAAAAATTCAAAATCAATAAATCTAGATGCTACTACTCTTAATAAATATTTCGCTGGTGTTGGAGAATCGTTCGCTAAAAAGATAACCGATAATACAGACAATATAGAGATTCCCAAGTCAATAGCAAATCCTAATGTAAAAAGTATCTTCCTCATTCCCACAAACGATTATGAAATAGAGTTATTAATAGATCAACTCAAGAATAAATTTACACCAGGTGTTGATAACTTTACAGGGCCTTTCCTCAAAAAAATATCACCCTCTATAACCTCACCTTTAGTTCATATATTTAACAAATGTTTAAGCGAAGGATATTTCCCTAAAAAATTCAAAGAAGCTAAAATTATACCATTACCAAAAACTGGAGACCTTGGAAACCCGGATAGTTACAGACCGATTAGTTTAATGAGTAATATTTCTAAAATACTGGAAAAATTTTTGAAAAATCAGATTAATGAGTTTCCTAGATAAACATAAAATCATTGACAACAATCAATATGGTTTCCAAGCAAATAGTTCAACCAAAGATGCGGTAATCCATCTCAACAATATAATTTTTGATAACTTTAATAGAAACAAAAAAACACTGGCTATTTTTATGGACTTATCCAAGGCCTTTGATACAGTTCCTCACAACATACTCCTCTATAAACTGGACAGGGTGGGTGTAAGAGGTTCTGTGAATAAGTTATTCTCAAGTTACTTGTCGAATAGGAAACAGTATCTCACTTTAAATGGACAGACAGACATCAGTTACACCTCTCAGTTCGGTACTCCTCAAGGGACAGTACTATCCCCGATTTTGTTTCTCATCTATGTAAACGACCTGTTAAAATTAAACCTTGAAAATTGTACTATTTTATCTTTCGCCGACGATACAACTTTGATTTTTAGCGGAGACACATGGGAAGAAACGTTCAAAGTTGCAAACAATGGTTTGAAAATATTTCAACAATGGCTTGAAGATCATATACTAACCCTAAATGCAAAGAAAACTAAATATATAACTTTCTCACCCACCGTAATTGGTCAACCATCAATAGATCTTGAACTTTCTATAGAAAAATCAAAGAAAAATAACAATGGCACCCAAATAATGAATGAGGTCGCCCACGAAAATATACCTTTAGAAAGAGTGCAATCTATAAAATATCTTGGTATTTTTGTAGATCGCCATATCAAATGGAACATTCACCTAGAGTACCTCTGCTCAAAATTGAAATATCTCATCTATATTTTCTATAAAATAAATAAAATTAAAAACAGGGAGATAATAAGAAAAATTTATTTTGCATATGCACATTCCTTATTCCAATATATCATTGAGGTGTGGGGTGGAGCTTTTGATACGCACTTGAGAAAACTGTTTGTCCTCCAAAAACATATTATAAGAGCAGCTCTAGGGAGACCACGTTTGTACCCAAGCCGAGATATTTTTATTGAATTTGATGTACCAACATTGAGGCAAACGTTCATGAAAACCGTAATACTCTACATAAACAAGAATCACTCTCTATTTTCAGCTTGCACTACCCCTTACAATATGCGAGTAAATCATTTCAATAGATACAATATGCTTTTGATCAAGCTCACTACATGTAGGCATCAATTCTTTTATTACTGTAATCTTTTCATCAACTTAGTTCCGTCAAATTTCATTATAGAAAAACCAACTGGTAAATATCACAAAACTGTGGAAGAGGATAAACAGGAATTTCTTTTTTAAATTAACACTACAATAGATTTAGTTACTCTTAAGTATTCTTTAGTTATTCGTAAGTTTTTGATGATGTTCAATCATATATATATATATATATTATATATATATATATATATATATATATATATATATATAATTATTTAAAAAGCCAAATAGAATAAGTATTCTACAATTAAGTTTTGATCTAATAATTAAGTTTAAGTTTTGCTTATTTGTTCAACACTTTGTAACTTAATATATTGTAATATTGTTTTGGCAATAAATTTTCAATTTCAATCTTTCAATTTCAATTTCAATCAGTTCAAACTTAGCTGGTTAAAGACAGAGTGTCACCTATGGATTGACTGGAAAAAGTTATCTTTGTAAAATTAATAGTTTCTTAGTTATTCAAGAAATTGGATCTACTTTTCCCATGAGTGGGACTGATCCTTATTTTCTGTTCAATCTTAACAAATGTGGTGTCAATGGATTCATAATTAGATTTACTGGAAAAAGTTTTTTTTATAATGTTTTTGTAAAATTAACGGTTTCTTAGTTATTCAAGAAATAAAAAAAGCTGGATCTAGTTTTTTCCAAAAAAGTGGGAAATGAGGATCTTCATTTGAGGTTTATTGTGAGATTAGGGGTATGGCTAGGTTAAGTTAGTTCAGATTACATTGGGTTGGGCAAGGTTAGAACCAAGAATCAGATTTGGGGCAGCCTTGAGCCAGCTTTGGGGCAGCTTTGAGCCAGCTTTGGGGCAGCTTTGGGGCAGCTTTTCTTCAGTACTCTCACTATCCCCCTACTGAACGGGAAGCTTTAATGTTGAACTAGCAATGTGGGCTGGGGTGATTTTATGATCATGGCATTGAAGAGAGTAGACAAAACGTACACAATAATTTTGGCAATGCTGTAGTTTATCATTCAGAATGATTTGCATATCGTTGAGAACAGAATTACAATACATCAAATGTGGGAAGATAAGAGATTGAACCAATAGTGATTTAATGTTTCTAGGGAGGATATTGTGCAATTTCTTCAATGTGTGCATGGCTGAGAATAACTTTTTACAAGTTTTGTTCACTTGTTCTGACCAGTCAAGAGTATTATTAATAATAATTCCTAATTTTTTCACTGAGTTACAGTAAGGAATGTCATTACCATCTACACTAATTTTGTGAATCGATTCAAAGTCAATATTGTTTATAAGATGAGAATATCCCATTATAATGGGTTGTGTTTTGATGGGATTAAGCTCAAGGCCATTTTTTTGTCCATTCCACTATCGAATTTATATCCTGATTCATTATTCCAACTGTTTCATTAATTTTTGTGATGGGACAGCTTAAATAGATTTGAAGGTCGTCTGCATAAGTATGGAAACTGGAGAATTTGATAATGGAAGAAAGGTCATTAGCATACAAAGTGGAGAGGAGAGGGCCTAAAATTGAACCTTGTGGTACTCCATGCATAACATTTTTCCAATTTGACTTGTTGTCACCAACAGAAACACATTGTTTCCTAACTAACAGATAGGATTTGAACTGAACTAACAAGTTGTGACTGAAACCAAGAATAGCTAACTTATTCAAAAGGAATGTATGATCAACAATATTGAATGCTTTAGAAAAATCAAATAGGGTGAGGATGGTGCATTTTGTTTGGTCCATAGCTAACCTCATATAATCAGTGACACGAAGCAGAGCTGTCTAAGTTGAATGAAGTTTCCAAAAGCCTGATTGAAAGCTATGAAGCTTACTATTGTTGTCTAGAAATTTTACAACTTGAGCATGAATAAGTCTTTCTAGCACTTTGGACAATGCAGGTAAAATACTGATTGGTCTGAAATTCTCAACTTTATTGGGTGATGCTACTTTATTTAGAGGGCGAACCAGAGCAAACTTCCAGTTTTCAGGGAAATTGCCTTCTTCAAGTGACTTGTTGAAAATGTATTTAATGGTTGGTAAAACAGCAAATAACATCTTCTTGGTAAATTTAATAGGAATTTTGTCCACACCCATATCATTACTATGAATACGTTGAATTGCTTTGAAAGTGTCTTTTTCTGAGATTTGATGAAAATTAAATTGATCAATAAGTGGTATATCTAAGTTTGTAACCTGCTCTTCAAGATCATTGATATGATTACCAATGACAACTCCATCACATTGGTTGGAATGTGAAACGAAATGGTCATTTATATTGTCCAATGGTAAATCAATTTGGGGATTCAATTTCTGTTTGCCAAGCCCAAATTCTTTTATTCCCTGCCAAAGTGATTGAGAGTCTTGTCTATTGTTTGTCATTGACGAATTCAAGTACCTAATCCTTGATTACCTTAATTTCTGTTCAACTCTATTTCTAAGGCTCCTATACTGTATCAAACTGTCCAAGTCAAATGTCTTTTTAAATTTTCGATGTGCTTTGTCTCTACATCCCATCATCTTAAGTATGTCTTCAGTCATCCACAGTACTCGTCGTTTTCTATTAATCCTCCATAAGGTGCATGTTTGTCATACAAAGGCAAAGTCCAATTCTCGAAAGTCTTGACCATGTCATCAACTGACGGTAATGCTTCAATTTGATGCCAAGGAGTTTGAGTCACATCAGTCAGGAAGGCGGCTTCATCAAAGTTTTTGAAGTCTCTATAAGTGATAATTTTTTGTTCTGGCTTAGGTATCTTATGGGAAAGTACACAGTAGATCAAATGATGTCCAGAAATAGCTGGGACTGGGATTTGACCTGTTTGAACAACCTCGTTGGGATCACTAACAATGAGAAGGTCAATGAGTGTGTCTGATTCATTAGTATGATGAGTTGGATCAAGAGGTAAAATAGTCATGTTTAGGCATTGGAAAATTGTAGTCAGTTGAAAGCAGTCAAAGTTACAATTTTTCATGTTCAAGTCGGTGCTCATATCCCCCATAACTAGTATACGGCTATAACAAGGCATAAGAGAAAGCAAGGCATTTCCGAAATCTATAAAATGACCTATTCTTGGTGGGCGATAACAGATACCAACGAGTAATTAATCAGAACTGGTTGAGGATATTCAAGTAGCATGAACTCTGGTCTGGAACAATACTCCTGTTTAGATGTGATTAAAACTTTTGTTTTGATGTCATCCTTCACATAAACTGCTTCATCCCCACAAGCTTTATTTAATCTATCACTTCGGAAGAGATTATATCCAGGTAATGCAACAAGATTTGATGGAATACCAGGCTTTAAAAATGATTTGGAAATTCCAATTATATTGAAGTCCTCAAAACGGAAGATTGCTCTGAGCTCATCAATGTGACAGCTGAGGGATTGGACGTTAAGGTAAGCAGCCATGAAAAGTTTTTTGAAAGAGTGGAGCTTATTCGAGAGAAACATACCTGCGTCATTATTACTTCTATTAAAATAATCATACCTACTTGAAGGCGAGCGAGCTGACGTGTCAGTGAGAGGCATCATGGAAGTGGCAGACCAACCCTGAACCGACCTCAGAACGACACATGACGGGGAAAATGGGGATAAAACTAATAATACTTAACCTAAATGAAAAAGTATCTTGGTTCGAGTGCATTCTGTATGCCTTGACAGGATGAGAGATAAGAGGTGGCCCAACAGGATACTGAATTGGGATTCACCTGGAAAAAGGTGGATATAAATAAATAATAGTGTGAGATTCTATGTAATGCTACACTTTGTAATGAATGTTTCAAGTTGGAAGTGAATCTCACTACAAAATGCACAATTTCATGCCTACCTGTTTACGGCTACAGTATAATATCCACCACTGCACTGTACAGCATAGCATACCAACCCTCTTTTTTGAATCAGTCTGGAGTCGGCTTCCATTCATTCCCGGAATGCTTTGGCCTCAGTCTTCTGTGATGGCTTCCTGCCAAACAAACACGCAATTTGTTTCAAGGAGGAAGGCAACATTTTTATCGTTCCAAGCCACTTTCTTATTTTACTCGGGTTCTCTTCCTATTATTGTCAGCTGCAATTGCAACCCTAGACAACGTTGTGAGCTTCGTCCGCAACATCTAGACAATAAAATAAGACTGACAATAAATTACTACGGCCTGATTAAAATAAGCTGACTGCTGGACGTTCCGAAAAACTAGTATTCATGGATACGGTACCTTCAATTTTATAGTTCGGTATGAGCAGTGGAAATGACGGTGATGTAATTATTCATAATGATATGAAGTTCAACTGTAGCTAACATACATATTTATTAAGATTCATTCATCCTTGTAAACCAATACCAATGTAATATGAAAGCATAACACATGATCTGAAAAGTAATAAGCAGAGAAGTAATCACATGTACAACTAACTAATGACTAAGTAATTCTCCAAGTCTGTGAAGACTCTGAATACTTTTCTACATCTTCTAAGTAAATATAGAAATATTTACAGCTCCACGCACATAATATTATTATCTTCATTTAAAAACACTACTATAACAGAGGCACATATAATGCTTATATCAGGCATTCAATTTATGAAATCTTCATCCAGTTAAGCTACAGTGATCTACAATAAATATAATATTATTTCAGCAATAATTTAATCGATGGACTGAATATTAATACGCGAAAATATGTTCTACGCCGAAATTAGTGAAATGATGTTCCACATGATGGTGGTGAATATTTAAAATTATTGAGTTGCAACCTCAATATTGGAATATCTTTATTTTTTCTTATTTGTTGCTGTTTAACGTCGCCTCATGTCTGCTATATGATTGCTTCGCCTACATTGGCCGAACCGATGACAGAGCTCAACCTTGATAGGCCACCCATTCACCAAATCATATATGGCTCCATTGCTCCATACCCTCTAAATACTCTGCTGCTAGATGTTTCAATCTTCTATTCAATTTACTAGAGATTGATAATGATATATGTGACAACCGTAACTAGTTTCTCAAAAATGTTTTAATTAATAATGATAGATGATTTCATGTTCTATATTTGATCTATATTTATAGAAAATTCAAGATCTTAAAGAACCGCAGTCTGTTCACAAACATGTCTTCATACTTTGCCATTCTGTATCCTATCATGTGATACCCAATACATATTTTTTTATTGAAATCAAAATAAATAGTAATAATAATATACATTGGAGGTGAATGTTGAATTGGCAAATGATCGACAGTACGTTATTTCCACTATCCAATCTCGATAGAATGTTTTATAAGAAAGGATATTATTTCATATTCTTTTGGAATTTCATCCAATGAAAGAACTCGGTTCAAATGACGATGGATAGATCCAACCAACTATAATATTATCGTTATTCGAATCGTATTCCATCTTCATATCGTTCAGTAGTTAGTAAATCGCTCCAGTTCATACTTCCGTAAAATTCATTGCATGGTTAGCTATTAGGTCGACTCATACCCAGCTATGTGTAGCTAGGAATACGTCTTCGGGAGACGTAGACGTTCTATCTTCTAATATTCTACCCTATGCTGGTGTGAACGGGACAGATTGATCAACATTGGGAGATAGGGACGGCTACGTCTTCCGAAGATGTATTTCTAGCTACACGGAGCTGAGTTTGTGTGACGAGGACCACCTTTAAAGGTACCTTTAAACCTAATTAGGTTATTTGAATTAATGAGAAGGCTATCTTTTAAAGAGTGCCCCAAAAGTTACTTTACAACTTTGATGATCCATGAAAATTTAATCAAGGAGGATATATTATGAGATCTGTATTTAGTGTTGTTACCAAGGGAAACACTTTACGTTTTTATTAGAATAATATTTCAAAGAACGGAATCGCGTCATAACAAACGATCTGACTTTAGTTACGGTACATTAAAAATGGCTGCCTCCACTGGACCCAAGAGGGCAACAACATCCATTCTTTATCCGAGATATGAAATCACAGAGATAGTTTATCTGAATTAATCCTAGCCTTGATACATTTAATCCATATGAATTCATTAAATTCATGAATCCATATGAATAGGATTGTCAGAGCTGTGAAATAACATTTCAAACACTATCATATTGTAAATTACATTAGACAAAAATGAATGGATCTAAAAAAACGCAAAGGGTGATATACTATAATATTAATAGCTTTGTACCCAAGTTCAATAAGTTCAACTTGTAACTTAAGCTCACATAAACCTTTTGGTTTTCAGCGACTCATATTCGAGTGGAAAAAGTAAGTGAATTTTTGGAAAAATGTAAAGTAAATTTTCAACCATCAATAAATAAACGTCAAGAGGTAACTGCGCACTGCGCAGCTATAGTTATATTAACTGTTAGCATAAAGAGCATCTCTCATTTAGGATTTAACTAATCATGATCGTTTGAAGTGAATCTCATAACTATAAAGAAATAAATTCCGGTGAAAAAAGTTTAATATTGGAAAAAGATAAATCCATCCATAACCAAACGCCAAGAGGTCTCTGTGCAGCCGGAATTTTTTGTGAATGTTTGACGTAGCACAGGGAGATATCTAGGAGGAATTGAAAACCACAGTACGTGTGAAAGTTCCCGATAATGGTTGGCCATAAATTGCTGCAGCCACTTGAAATTCAAGAGGCACGTGATTTTGTGTCGTCGCCTTCTTCTTAGTATTTTCATAATCGCAGCCACTTCACTGCAACGTCTGGCTTATTTTAAGGTTGATTTATCTACTTTGACAATTTGGACTATCTGGAGCTTAACTATAATAAAATTAACGGACGATAATAATTAAGCCACTTGGCAGCAACGCACCCTGGTTCACGCTTTTATTTATTTGTTCCTTTTATCACATTTATTGATTTCAATATCCCTAGTGGAAGTGATCAATAGAGATCAATAAAAAAAATGTATTGATATCAATAGGTATTTAGGGTCCAATACACATCAATAGGTATCCATGGATATGTATTGGCCCAAATACCTATTGATATCAATACAAATCAATACATATCCATGGATATCAATACATAACCAGCTGTATTGATATCAATACACATCAATACATTTCCATGGATATGTATTGATGTGTATTGGCCCAAATACCTATTGATATCAATACAAATCAATACATATCCATGGATATCAATACATAACCAGCTGTATTGATATCAATACACATCAATACATTTCCATGGATATGTATTAATGTGTATTGGCCCAAATACCTAATGATATCAATACACATCAATAGGTAGCCATGGATATCAATACATAACCAGCTGTATTGATATCAATACAGATCAATAGTCATCTATAAGCAGCCTGTCCCCTTTATAGAAAAAATCCTCTTTTAAATCTAGGAGAGCAGCTTAGGATGAAGATAACATTTGCAAGGATTATAATATTTCAACCCAGCTGCAACTGGCATCAGACAAGAGAGTATACCTGTTTAATTATCTATAATTAATATAAGTGAATTGGATTCATTGAATAGATGTTTATTGACATATTGATGAAAAATTAAGGGATGTAAATAGTTAAGACATAAATAATGTGAGAATACATATATATCGGGCAAACGGGTAGAAATTTCCATATCAGGTTTCGAGAACATATCCAAGCAATAAAATCTAAAAATTATACACAAAAGTCGGCATTTGCTGAACATTTGATAGATTCAGGCCATAATTTTACAGATATAAATTCCAATATGAAAATACTTAATTATGGTAATAAAAGTCAAAAACTGAATGTCAAAGAAGAATTTCATATTTATAAAGCAGCAAAATTAAACAGAGATAAAATAATAAACTTAATTCAATTAGACACCAATAACCCCATTTTTGATTGAATCATGCGAATTTAAACCCAAAATTTACAGTCCTGGTTCATAAAAACATTTGAATACACTAACATATGATCAAAATAAGAATCTTCCATTAGTATTTATTTAATTCATATCACTTGAAAATGGCATAAATGACCGAAACATGCTGTGATAAAATATTTTAAAAAAAGGGTACTGAGATTCTTATTTATTTTCTTTATATTTATAATGTGAGAAGTTGTTTATTAAAATAACTCATATGCATGTCATTTATCTATTAAGAAAGGTCCTTATTGTGGTGCTCCAGAATACTTTAATCTCTTCCTGTTTAAAGTAGCAATTTTTTGAGCTACATACTGGTTTATGTTACTGCACCTCAATTCAATCTCAATTTTTGAAGCATTCATATTTTCCTCCAGGATCCGGTGTTTGAACATTTCTAGAACAAATAACAGTTCAAAGTATACAATCTTTAAAAATTAGAAAATAAGGATTTTATTTCCTGAATTAATCTGCTAGCAAATTTATTTAATAACCTAAAAATGTATTTAAATATGCATGACTATCCCTCTCGTGAAGGAAAGTCCAAGATAACACAAGAGCGTTTTTTTTTACGTGAAAATTATGTCCTCACAGTTTTACATTGTAACGTCATATTCTGGTGGAAAAGTCGAGAAAATCCCATTTTTTTCAAAGTTGGAACATTTACACTTTTTTTCACGTGAAAAGTACGTGAAACTGAAACTTGAAAATAACGTTTTTTTGTTTCTACATTTCCACGTTATACTGAACATGTATACTGAACTCTCAAAAAAGAACATGACTAAAACGGTTTCTTCTACATTTCTTGTCCCACATTTGGTCATTTCTTTCACATGAAAATTTCCAAAAATTCACATGCAAATAACGTTTTTACAATATTTTATCGTGGAAAGATGGAGGATTACCTTAATTATTCTGAATAAATAACCTTTTCAATTCTTTATTTTTACATTAAAAAACTATAAATCTTATAAAACTTTTGAATAACCACAATATAATGTGAAGTAAATTCTCTACCCTAACTTTACAATATTTTTACACAAAACTGAATAAAAATTCAACTATAAAGTCCTATTCAGACAAATGGATTTTTCCTAGTAAGTGATATATACGATCTAACAGCTGGACACTATAATTACAAAAAGAAAGCCCATTTTCATTTGTAATCATTCAACAGCTGAAAAATTTAAAATATTTTTCATGTAAGCTTCTTTTTTCAGCTGTTGGACTTTGTATCAGCCATTTGCTTGTATTAAGGCCATTCCACACAGCACGTGGCGTGCGTGGCTGGAAGCACGCTAGCTACTTTTCAAAACATCGCTTCCCAGCTAATCAAATGAAGCAATTCACATAGCAGCCACGGCCACGCGGCAACGCTTGCTATACTACCGTTCGCTCTCTGAGCGATCTTTTCAAACGTGTCCGGCCACGTTTTGGTCCGAGCTTGCGCAGAACGTATACTAGACGTATACTATCGTATAGAACGTATACTATCATTGTCAGCCTCAAGGTCGCGCATTAAATGATGGAATTCGCCATAGGTCTTCCTTTTTTTATTGATTGGATGTACCCACTGGTCCCGTGCTGTCACCGAATACAATAAAACCAGCTCATTATCACTACTACTGCTGCTGTTGGATTCATCAAACCAAGGTAAGCCACAAGAAAATCCAGATTCACACCACGGGACCGTCGGAGTTGACATCTTCCTGTATACTGACGGGAAACGTGGCCGGTATAGCATCGCAACAGTCGTGGCGGTGTGAATTGGCATGTGGCTAGCGTGGCCGGCGTGGCGTGCGTCCAGCCACGCACGCCACGTGCTGTGTGGAATGGCCTTTAGCTTTGCATCACCAATGGGAAAAAAACATACTGTAAATGTCTGGATGGCCAATAGGGAGATTTTTGTTTTAATAAAATGGTGAAACAACAATAATTTATATTAAAATTGAATTCATTTTCAAAACATCACAGTCTTCAATCCTTCAATAAGTTGGAGACTGTTGTAGATATAATACTGTAACTTTCAGGATAAGTTATTGGTCGAATACTCCACCTTTTGACATACAACTGAATTTCAACCCCTCATAAGGGGGTGACTTGGGGGTTGTAACTCAAAGATTTTAAATGTAAATACCCATTGTGTATTATCTTAAAAGCCTTCTCAAAACGAGAAAGATGACATCAATAAAAATCTTCTATGCTACTTTTATCCAAAATGGCGGCTGATTGAAGTTTTGGTTTTTAAAGAAATAATTGATAAAATTCAATCAGCCGCCATTTTGGATAAAAGTATCATAGAAGATTTTTATTGATGTCATCTTTCTAGTTTTAAAAAGGCCTTTATAATGATGTATCACACAATGGGTGTTTACATTAAAAATATTTGAGTTACAACCCCTCATTTCTTTACAAACTGTAACTTCAATCAGCCACCGTTTTGGATTCAAGTTTCATAGTACATTTTAATTGATGTTATGTTTCTTGTTTTAAAAAGCCCTTTAAAATAATGTACCACACAATAGGCGTTTACATTAAAAATATTCCAGTTAAAACTCTTAAGTCACTATATTATACATTCTGAACCTAGTCAACCCCTTATGAAGGGGTTGAAATTCAGTTGTACCGTATGTCAAAAGTTAGAGTATCTGACCAGTAACATATCCTGAAAGCTACAGTATTATATCTACAACAGTCTCTAATTTATTGAAAGGCTCCCATACATATGACTCACCCAGTATGATTACTAACTTATAATGATTAGCACAAGCCTAGAGCTCATGTGGACATCACCCATAGAAAAAAATTGTTTGACTTTATATTCAGTTTCAAATTAATCAAAATTGAGACTTACTTAGATTTCTCTTTGCTGGTAAACCGGATTTTTGAAGACTTCAGCCAGTGTTTGATTACTGCTTCTATGTCTTTTTCTTCTGTGTTGGAAAATTTCATCACCACAGCTCCTATCAGAGATGAAACAAAAGTTTACTTATAATTAAACATATTTCAAATAATATTTTTTGACTGGAAAATTGAAAAAACACACATGTTGCAAACACACAGTCTCACTCTCTCTTATTATATAAAATATATTGCTAAAATGAGAGGACTACACCGATAGTTTTTCTAAATTGGAATAAGATATAAAGCTGTTGATATAAATTAATAAATGAATCAATTGCTTGCTGGAAAAAGTCTAAATAAAGCCTGCCGGTCCAGAAAACAGCTGAATAAATTCTAATAGAAAGCAATTAAATTGTATCTACTATAGGCTACTTCAATTCAAAACTATTCAAAGTATAAAATAAAGATATCTTATAATAATGCTGACTAGGTATTCCATTAAAATTTATCTAGCCTTTAGTCATCTAATCTATCAATCCACAGTCATATATTATTGATATTAAGTTCATTATAATAAGATGAGTGTAGATTAGTTTGTGGTGACTTCAATTGCTTGGGCTAAATAAAAAGTTTTGTTACACATTTAAATTTATATGTACCAGCATAACCCTGGAATGTGTCTGCCTAGAATAATAATCATCTTATTTCCAGCAATGATGAATTCAAGAGGCTTTTCTCTTATTATTATTAAGTTATGCCTACGGTATTAAGTGTTGTGTTATGATGTTATGTTATGGTAGCCTAGAATAGTCTTTCAAAAAGATTATCATTCAAATATATAAGTATTTAGACCTATAATAAATTTATTCTTTCATTTTAAGGTACATCAATAAAAACAAAATCACTCGACTTACCAATATTTCCTGGATAAAATCACAAAAATTACAAACTATTGCAAAATGCAAAAATGGTCCATTGTAAAATGCATTGTGCTGTGTTTGTGCTATTGTGCATCGCGTCATAATGATCATACTATTGATAAACCCAAAATGTTGATATATTATGAATACATCGATAAATAATAATTATCGACTATTAATAATAATATAATAATAATAATAATATAATATTAATAATAATATATTCTCAAACATCATCTACATCTTTGTTTGGAAATGCGTTATTCAAATTACATAGTTTGAATAAGTAAAAGTAGAATACAATCCTGATTTCTACATTTTTGAATGCAATAAAATCAGTTTACCCTGGGAAAAAAGTTAGAATTAGTTTGATATATCGATTGTTAAAACTTTGATATTTCCATTTCACAGTATCAATAATATTGATAATATATCGATATTTACATTTGATACCATAGTAATGGTGGCAATATTTCAAAATTATTGACAATGTTACTGTTATTAAAACATTTGATATTAATTTCAGGTGGAGATTATTGATTTTTTATGGGGGAACATTTGTGCTTGACACTGAAATAATGTTGGAAACGATAAAATAGTAGGCTGTTATTATTTGAATTGAAACCCCAAAAATCATTTCAAAGTCTATGTGAGTAATTCCGGATACTGCATGATTTTCCTCATAAACTGTGATCTAATTTGAAAGTGTTATAACTTTTCCAATTTTTGAATAGAATCATTTGAGATTCTAGGACAATGTTGATAATATAAACAGAAACGATTTTTTTCAGAATTTTTAATCATAAATTACCATAATTTCAAAATTTTAAACGTCAGTAGCCCCTCAACGGCACGTTTGACGGGATTTTTGCATACAGAAAAAGTGCTGGAAATTCACTTCTACAGCCGAATTAGTCATGAAAGACAGCTTTTTTGAACATTTTTGGGAAACTTGAAAATCAGTCACATTTATTTCAAAGTCCCTATCTGGATTAAAATTAGCGCAAAAGGTCTATTATATCATCAACAGTGCGTTGTAGACGATTTTTGCAAGAGACAAAAAGTGCTGGAAATTCACATCTACACCCGAATCAGTCATCAAAAATACATTGTTCAAGGAAAATTAAAAATGTGCCAAAATTATAAAGTTTTTAACTGCATTTAAAATTACCGCAAAAGGTCTATATATTGTTAACGGTGCCCTGTAGACGATTTTTGCAAGAGACAAAAAGTGCTGGAAATTCACTTCTACACGCGAATCAGTCATCAAAAATACATTGTTTCGGGAAAATTGAAAATCTGCCAAAATTATTCAGTTTTAAACTGTATTTAAAATTACCGAAAAAGGTCTATATATTGTTAACGGTGCCCTGTAGACGATTTTTGCAAGGAACAAAAAGTGCTGGAAATTCACTTCTACACCCGAATCAGTCATCAAAAATACATTGTTCCGGGAAAATTGAAAATCTGCCAAAATTATTACAGTAGGCTACCAAGTTTTTAACTGCATTTAAAATTACCTCAAAAGGTCTATATATTGTTAACGGTGCCCTGTAGACGAATTTTGCAAGAGGCAAATAGTGCTGGAAATTCATTTCTATACCCGAATTGATTAACAGAAAGCTTAATGTGAGACTTTTTTGGAAAATTCAAAAAATTTTCCATCAAAAATTTAATTGGCATGAAATTTTTGATGTGTTATAAATTATATTAACGTGATCTCTAGACATTCAATATTATTGTACCATATCAGTAACTACTTATAACATCAGGCCTCACAACTAGAATTTCAAAAATTTAATTGGCATGAAATTTTTTTTATCTCGATAACAGTGTGTTGTAAAAGATTTTGCAACAGATAGAAAGGGGTTGAAATTCGATTTTTCATCCGAACTGTTGGTCAGAAAGCCTAAATTGAGAGTTGAAAAAATGTTTGATTTTCACTTTTAACATTTTCACTTTTTATTCACGTGAAGAAACGTGATTTTCACATCGTGTGTTAACATGGGTAATATCATCCTGAGAGCTCAGAAACCGGTCCTTATTGATATCAATGAAGATTCTATATAATCAATAGAAGCTCATTGACTGTATTTACCATGATTTCTATTTGTTTGTATTTATTTTTAATGATACTCATTTACTTTTATTGATATCACTAAAAGTTCAGTGATAACAATAGATTTTCGTTGACTGTATTTACCATTATTTCTATTGATATCCATGAGCACCTATTGATATCACTGAACGTACAGTGATATCAATAGAAGCTCATTGACTGTATTTACCGTGATGTGTATTGATATCCATGAACTCTCCTATTGATATCACTAAACTTGTAGTGATATCAATATAAGTTCATTGACTGTATTTACCGTGATTTCTATTGGTATCCATGGATTTCTATTGATATCCATGAACTTCTATTGATATCACTAAACTTGTAGTGATATCAATATAAGTTCGTTGACTGTATTTACCGTGATTTCTATTGGTATCCATGGATTTCTATCGATATCCATGAGCACGTATTGATATCCATGAGCATATATTGATATCAATAGAGTTTTTCTATCGATTTCTATGGATCTCTTCCACTAGGGATTCCAATTGATTTGTTTCTTTTATCATGTTTATTCATTTAAATTTTTTTGAGAGGATGTTGCCTACTTATGCTTGAGGCTTGTGTATGGGTTATGAGAAAGATCATGATGAGAGATGTGAGGAGCTACTGCTCTTGGGGTGTTCCGAACCAATGAGAAACTCATATGCCCAATGTAAATGTAAAACTTATACTTTTTAAATGGAAAAAAACACAATATGTTGTTTTTCCGGTCAAATGCCCAAGTAAGGTAGGCCCACAGCCCACTGAAGTGAGTACTTTGATATCTAAGTAGAAGACAAATTGTATTTTAAATTTAATATGGGATAGTTTTACAACATCTCTGGTAACAAATTTTATTACATCTCAGTTGTATGATTGATGAAGGCTGGTAGTCTTACACAATAAATAAGAAATTGTTTCATCATAAAAAATAATGATATTCTCAGCGAATTCGGCTTAAGTGCATGACCGGATAACAACCGCTTCTTCAATTATTGAACGGATGTACAAAACTATTGACCTTATATCACACAAGATTCAACAGAGAGGCATAACAAAGACATTATAATTCTAGAATGAATGAATGAGACAGGATGAGTCCAACGGAAATCAATACAATTTAGTTGCATTGATTCAGCTTGATTCATTGAAGTGAGATCATCGAATTCCAATCAGATTTAGCGGACAGCGGACATTATATTTTCTTTGTCTTACTTTTACAATAAGCTTTCTGTAAATGGTTATATTGAATTTGTTGTCATGAAAATTAATATAATATTAAATGATTCTCCAAGAGGTCATCCGCGGAAAATAACTTATAATATAGGACAAATCACTTTTACATAAAAAACCTTATTGATCAGTAGAATAAAAATTTAGTAATTATTATTAAACGAAAATCCCAATTAAATGCTGTAAATCACCCCGAAGACTTCTGCTACTGTAAATATTGACAACAGGGTACACTGCCCTGTAATAATTCCATCTGTAAAAATTTAGTAGTTACAAGCTTTATTTGCAGTGAATAATGAATGGTTATCTGTTGAACTCTGCTGCTTTACGAGAAGCAAAAGAAAAATATTAAATCGTAATTTAAATTACATTTCTTTATTTATAATAATATTGTTCAGTTGAGAACTTTTATTTAATTTCCCTTGTCAGTTCATCTTGTGTTGAATGGATTGTAATTTTAACTAGAATTATCACTTTTAACTTCGAGTTTTCACTTCCGATTATCACTTAAACACAAACAAACCATACTCATTACAAATATAGAAATTAAACCGATTCGCCCCTTTCAGTTAGAAGGATATTTTTAATTCAACATTTCTTTCTCCAAGAATGGATGGTTACCTGTTGAAACTCCGTTGATTTATGTAGACACAAAACAATATTATATTTCATCGTAATTCATATTTCTTATTCATTGTTATCGTTCTTGAATATTGTCACAGCCTATTATGTTCTTAAATGTTTTGAGAAGCTAGTTTTGGTTGTTACGCCTAAACTAGTAAAAGTTTATTCATGTGCAAGATAACCAAATAAATATAAAAATCAAACAAACCATATATTTTACCATTATGTAAAACTATGAATAATACATATAATGTATTCAATTGACAATAAATCCTCTCATACAAGGAAAGATTCCCTCTACGCATGGAGGAGTTGCTGCAGACCAGTGAAATACAATTTAGTTGGATAAATTTCTTTTTCAGTATTATGCATTGTAAAAATCCAATGCCAAATTATATTTGCAGTATATATTTTGCATGCACTGATCATTGCTCAGTGCGTTTGTATCAATTTATTTTTACTGCTTCATTGTATTTTTTCTCTCTATAAGTTTTAGACCTGGGGAGGGATAATTGCAGCCACATCGAGAATCTGCCACCAGACCCGTTCGACACTCAAGTATTTGTCAAGTGAGCAGAACGTAAACAAATAATGACGAAACAAAGCTGGGCTCCTGTAGCCTCAAAATTCCTGTGACGATCTACAAGCTGCCGCACAAATTTGGGTGGCACTAAAAGATTGCGGCCCATTCGATACCCGGAGACCGGAGACCCTCCCGGTGATGTCTGGCGTGTTAGTATGCGAGGGTGTCATATATAGACAGGGTTTATGAGTTTCACAGACACACATAGTTTATGATATTGGGGTGAAAGTGGGTCGCGAGGGTGGCCCAGCTTCAAACTATCAGAAGTGGTTGAATATTCCCCATTGGCGTTCTGCATAAATGATACTGTCAGTATGAAGTGAATCTCACTACAAGCATCAAGCCTCCAAATTAGTCTCATTTATCTTGTGACACAACTCCAGACTGGTCCCACGTTGGCAATTTATCAAAGTAGACATGTGGCTTCTACCCCTCTTCGCACCAGATCACATTTTTAATAGTAAAATTTGTTTTTAGGAAAGTGCACCCGAGAGTGCTGCTGGGCAAATTGAACAAATATTTGTTTGGAACATTTTTTTTGACCTGGGATATAATATCACTCCAGTGTCTGAGAAAAAGGACCAGAAATATCTAAACACCTTTTAGAAAATCTGTCATATCGAACTATTGAAATAACTTATTACCTTATCTATCTACAAATATTTCCTTACCAAGGAAATATTTCCTTATCTTTATCTATTTGCCTTACGTAGGTAGCTTAGCGTGTATTGTTACTTGCGTTCATTCTGTCCATTACGCATAGTTTTGCCGGTTATGTAGACAATCTAATCACTGAAACAGCCTTGGAAAACATCCACGTCTGGAGCGGTGAGATCTCCTTATTTCAATTAAATGAGAGTTACAACTGTGTTATTTTTCAGGAACGCTGACATTTTAAAGTTATTCTCACTATCAGCGAATGTTAATCCGGGAAATTAATGCATCATCAATATTTCTAGTTGCATGATAGGATTCATAGAATAGTATCTATAATAAGTACAATTCTGTGGTAAGATCAGACGATCAGATATTGTGCTTTAAAATTATCATTATAAATAAGTATATAAAAATGTATATGAGTTGTTTCATATACCAACAGTGTACACGTTTTTCTGATTTATAATATCAGTGAACATAATCTCAATATCAAACATAAATTTCGGTATATACTTTTAAAATTTATGTTTGAATAAAATCACTTTCTCTTTCATGAATTTGTAGTTTTTCTCATTTTAGGCATAATATTATATACTTCTAGAAACAAAATATATATTTTCGTTTGGAAGTTAACTGATAGAACTAGTCACATTTGAAATCCACTTTTCTCAAGAATGGTACTTTTTTGTACAGTATACTCGTGAAGCTGCTACTTTTTTCATGTGGAAGGAATTTATTCGTTACGAGTGACAGTTACTTAACCCAAACCAGTTATATACTATATACCTAAACATATACTATAATGAAACTAGTTATAACAGTTGTTTAGTATACTGTGGTCTTCGATGTGAGTATAAATATTCAGCGTCGAATTGATTACAAACAGAATTTTGAGAAGCAAGCCGTCTAAACAATATGTCAGTCGCTTATCATAGCTTTGTGAGGTGGTCGTACTCGTGCCCACACTCTTTCTTTCTCTTTTCGTTATTTGTATCTCTATCTATTTCTATTTCCTATCTTCTCCTGTTGGTTTATATACTATTTTTTGTTCAGTGGTAGGAAGGATAAATCGACAAATCACCATAGAAATATGCAAGATGAGACCCACCCGTCACAGTCTCGAACATTACTGAACAGAAATGAGAAAAATAAGTTACAATTTTATTTTTTGAACAGGAAGACATACTTGACAGACATGATGATGTTCGTGCGGAGACACTAACTTTGATTTCTTCTCCCCCTACCGTCATCGTGGATATCATTTAGGGAGCAGAGACGGTACTAAAATTGGATTATTTATTGTAGCTGTGTGACGTCAAACTAAGCTCAAGTGCTGAGTGAATCATAGCCACCGCTTATAAATCTTGGAAAAGTAAACAAGGGATTACAGTGTTGTGAAAAGTGCGACACCACTCCATTATCATCCATCAGCTAAGTCACTTTCAATTAAACTGGCTTACTGATTGTACCGTTTTTACCAGTGTGATTTAAAACGACCAAGAAAAGCTATAAAAATTCCGACAGTATAGGCATCAATTGACTTTTTCATCAAAATATCGATAATTTTTATAGAGGAACTCAACACGGTGACCTCTAACCAAATAAATCCGATATGATTGACAGTTATGTTCTCAATTTATCGTTATATATCTCATTCGGAAATCCGGTATACATATAAAACCGACGTGAAAAATTCTTTAGAGGCTGTTTCCTGCAAAATTACCATTTGACTGAACTAATATCAGCTACAACTATTAAGATCAAACTACCTCGTAAGGAGGCTCTTAGTTCGTCAAGTTCACAGTTCATAATGTACCTATTTTTACAATTTCTTGAGATATTGAAACAAATGGAAAGAGTTATCCAGTTTGTCAAGTTTTTTTGCATGCTGATACACTGATACACAGTCAGCTATACAGTATAACACTAGTTTGGGTAAGAGAGAAGTTATTTAGAGATCAGGTTTTTATTCTTAAATAGAAATATTCTGGTATTACATTTTTATAATGTTCGAAGAAATATATGATAATGTATCCATTTGACGTACTGCAGTTCTACCTGAGCTAAGTATTGATGAACTGGAACCTTGATGAAATTAACGCCACCCACCTCGTAGACGTGTGATTTGTAGGCTCACTGTTTAACATCTTCAAGATGTTATCTTGGAACAGAAAACTATCCTGGGGGTCAGGGTAGAGGACCTCGAGTAACAAAAGCTCAGTCATTCTCTTCAAAACTTTAATGCAAAATAACGCAGTTTTCTTTGTTTTCGTAACATTTCATTTCAATCAAAAATAATATGGAGTGCTGATCATATAATATATTTTCCAACTCAATATTTGGCATCTCAATATCAGTAATGGCAGATCTGCATGTGTAGATTTGTGTAGATTTTATAATTCCACATGTAAAAAAAGTTGCTCGTTGAGAGTTGATTATATTTTAGTTACTTGGAGTAGGCTAGTCGCAGGTGTCAATAACAACAACTGTTGAACAAGGGTAAAGTGTGAAGAGTCATAGTATTAGTCTTAGTTTTTTTTAGTATTTTATAGCAATAACATTTTTTGATTACAACTATGACAACAACTATTGTGTAAGAGAAATACTAGTGAGGCATCCATCTACTTAAACTTCAAGGGATTTTTCATATCTGTTACAGTAGTGTAGTACGGATTTTATAGACGTCCCTCTCCATTTAGCTCCAGTAATTATTGATAAAATAGAACTAACTCCTCTAAGCTAGAAATTTTACCATAAAAAAGCATAACGTTCAGTTGACCAAACGTCGAAGTTTTGTTTGCATAATTTGTTCAAAGATATTGTTATTGACAGACAATATCTATAATTGTCTATATTGTTATAGACAATAGTCTATAAATAGACAAATACTACAGTTTGCATGATTTCAGATTCCTGCCAATATATTAAGTTGTAGTTGTTGAGACTGCTCATTACATATATTTTTACTGTTTCAGAGTCCTTGAATATACTTGAATATTCAACATGTTTTGCATCATTCAGCCTTCTTGGAAACCAATTTTATCTATAGTTTCAAGAGTCCACTATCTGATTTGTTAATATTTTGTTGAATTTGAACTAGAACCCTGCGTTCAACAAGAGCAAACCATCATAAATCGCTGAGAGATGTTTTTGCCTGTGAGCTCAATGAATTGTAATCTCTTCTCGTGGTTATAAATTTGGATTTCTGAAGCCCGTTTCTCAAAAGTCACAAGTTACCTTTTCACCTAAGAATTAACACTTAGCCATATTTAGAAGCCGCACCACAAGATGGGTCATGCCTGACATTGTTTCAAATCGTGTTTCCTATCGTTTCATCGTGGTGCGCGTACTATAGCAACGGACTTCTTATTTTCAGGAACGTCATATGTTTCCATAGTTGCTAAGTAGGTAATTGTCAACTTGTTAATTTTAAAGAAAATCGTAATATATGCGTTTTCTCATTCACCTGTTACTAGAGAATTTATTATTTTATGATTCCCTTCCAAGAATCGGTTTTTAATGGAAACCTTCATTGAAAAGCATCGGTAAAAAGTCGAATTACTTACCTATTGAGTTAGGTCACCAGTAAACTTCAATGAAATCACAGGTGACTGGAAGATATTTTGACATTGACAATGTAAAAAGACAGGTGAATTTTGCTTTAAAACAGAGAAAGTGATAATAAGTCTGTTACAATTTACAAGTGAATAAGTATCTTAATTGAAACTTTCGAGAAATGGGCCCCTGAACGGTGAATTCTACTCGACGTGGGTTAAAATAAATGAAAAATTGCAGTTTCTTCAGATATTAACATTGTTGGGAGACAAGAATTGTTTTGACTTGAGACAAACACAAATATGTCATCAAGTTGGCTAATTTTGCTTCCGTGGTTCGAGAGATATGAGCATTCAAAATTGTTTTATTTTCTCATTCTCATTTGTTGCGAAACCGTTTATTGTAGCAAACGGATTTTATATGATGCTAAAAAATATATTTTGTCAACCTCTACATATAGTTCAAACAACAAGCAATCTGATATAATATTATAATACATATTTTCGTGAAAAAATGCATTCTAAATAGAATGTCACAACTTTCTGACCGGATAAAGTATGTTGGTAAGGTTTTAAGGCTCTTTACCTTGAAAAAGGAAAGATTGGACTTCAAAAGAACAGAAAAAATAAATTATTATTTTTGATGAATGAATTGGGATTTTGATAAATTCTGTGTACTAAATGATTTAGTAATTGATTGAGTAACCAAACAGATCGATTCTACTAGCTGGTTTTGCGACTCTCATTGATTCCTCAGTCATGCTTGGCTAAGAACATTCTCAAAAACAGTTTATGAATATGGCCCTGTGAGCAAAAATGAAATTTGACATACTCATCCATCACCAATTAAAAACAAATTTTATAATCGTGTATGAAATTGTGAAATTGGTGAAACTGTAATTTACAAGAACAATTTAGCTGTTTGAAAAACGTTCGAGCTGCTTCTACAATATCTAATAATTCATTCCCTAGAATGTTTCATTTCAAATTTGGGATGGAAACAGTTTTTGTCATATGTCTTCTGTTTGTACTCAAGAAATGAATATTTTATTCTGATTGTTTATATTCTCACATGCAGGCCGTACTTGTTGTAAAAATTCAAATTGTTCAAAAATGCTCATTGTATGATATTATTCGAAGAAATATTTTTTATATCTGAACTCAATTATATGATGGCTCTACACTACATTTTTTCAATCATTAACTTACTATACACGCTGGTTTTCATGGAGGTGCAATGGGGGGGTTTATGAAGCTTATAATGAAGACGTGCTTATAATAAAGACAAGTTTATTATATGTGACATATATGGATTCATAGAACATTTTTTCTTTTGATTTTACAAAGAAGTATACAATTTAATCAAATTCAAATATATTTTAAGCTATTTTAAATTTTTATTGTCTTTCTCTCACTGAACAAGGTAAGAATTTCTCGTGTTAAATCGTATCCTCTATTCAGTAACACATTGAAGATACAGTATTGCACAAAAAATATTCTGTCTCTCCAAGAACGTTAGGCCTATTCTAGATTTTACAATGAGAACAAGTCCTCCATAAAAACAATGATGAATATTTACAATTACTCGCGTGACTCTCCATATTATACGACTCAATAACACTTGACTCCGTATGTGAACCAAATAATA
Source organism: Nilaparvata lugens (assembly GCF_014356525.2). Classification (NCBI taxonomy): domain Eukaryota; kingdom Metazoa; phylum Arthropoda; class Insecta; order Hemiptera; family Delphacidae; genus Nilaparvata; species Nilaparvata lugens. The sequence continues at coordinate 20,304,209 of NC_052518.1, read as the reverse complement.
TATTTTTATAATCTATGTTGAGTAATCAGGTAAAAGAAAACGCCTCGATAACGTTTGCCACTAGATTGTATAGTCGCCTAATCAAGTTATTGAGAAATGTATGACAAAAGTCATAATTTGATTTGAATGAATTATTCAAAATTTAAATTATTTACATTTTAACTTCATTTGAAATTGACTGAAGTTACATTTTGTGCAAGTGAAAATGCTTGTAACTAGCTTGAGCTATAGTCCTGATAGAGAGTTGATGATAAATGTTGTAGTCCTTGTAGACTTGTCTCAGGAGTGCCGCTGTAGATGTTGAAATGGCTCATGGAAAAATCAGCTGATGTCCGGGAAGATTTGCTCGTTACAGCGCTGCTAACAAAAAAGAAACCTTCTAGAAAACTCAGTAACTTGGAGGTGATATTACCATTTTGAATAATGCCCAGCGCTCACGATGTGACTGATTTGCAACTTCAGTTAAGTGTTGCAAATGAGTGATTCATTTAAACGTCACAACTGTAATAGACTACTTGCTGTGACGTTTGAATGAATGGCCAATAGTGGGAGTGGCTTGTCTAGGCTAATAAGAATAGCACACGTTTACGATGATACCAATTCAGACGTTCAAAATGATCTACCAAACAAAATAAACCAAGCAATATATAATCCTATCTAATTGGATATAGGAAACGCTAAATCAATGAATTATAACGACTACTATTTCTTAATTTTGAATATCAATTATTATTGTAGATGCTATCGAAAATGTAGAAGATCAGTTTCACATAAAAATGTAATTCATATTTTATGGCAGTTGATTAATCTAAACTCAAAAATTTATGAGTTATATTACTATTATGTATATTATATTAATAAGTTACTTTTAGAAATATGTTAGAAGCACGAATTACAGATAAGAAAAACTGAAAGTTTCTTAAATAATAAATAGTGTCAGGTGTCTTTTTAAAATCAAAATAACTACAGTATCATGATTTAAACAGGAAAATATTGATATAATTACTTGCATCTTTCAGTGATGTTTTGCGAAGAGCGTTAGCGGGTATAAAATTATCAATATTAGCCTAATGGATTAAATGAATGAAGATATGAACCATATTAGATGAATGTGATTGTGAAGATGTAGATAGGGGTGTATGATGATGATGTATGAATATTGATCAGCTGCTCAATCTATTGGATGAGCTATACAACAAACTAAGACATCCATGTATCAATATTCTACATTTACTAAAGCCTTATCTCCTCTCTTCCATAAATGTCCTCTCATTTTAATATAAATATAAAGTGGAATATTTTCTGTAAGTGCAATAGAGCAATTATTTTAAAATTACTCCAAGTATATCCAAGATATAAAATGTACATTACTGGCTGAGAGAGAGAGTCATACTGTAGGACAGCAATTCTCAATCTCATCAAAGATCGTAATTCTGAGTAGGAAATTGGAATTTCTCGTAGCCTCTTGTCACGGAATAAGCATACCATAGTGCTTCTTTCCTTTGTGCTCTTGTTATACTGAGGGAGAGAGGAAGGGTTTCATTGTGAACTAAGCAACTTCTTCAAATCTAGACGTACTACGTTTTGAAAATCTGCCACTTTTTCAGCACCTTTGATTTAGTGTATCCACCTCTAGAATTAGAGAAATGTTCTCAAATAACATTATTAAGTGCATTCTTTTTAATATAATCTGCTGGAGTATGCAGCTACTTGAATTGTGGAGATTGTTGGGCTTGCAGCCAGAGAGTGCAGAATATAATATTACATTCTTTACTCTCTGCTTCTTGCTACTTTGATATTCGAGGCTATTGAACTTGATTTGCCAATGACTTCATTTCAGCTCTTGGAATTTCACTGTAATTGTCCATCTTAACGAGTTGGCAGTTAGAGTAAGGGTAGGTGAAAATTAAGTAAGGGTAAGTTAGTCAACCATGAAAAATTAAACAACTTAGTATTGAAACAGGTTATTGCCTAATCAAAGTTATTTCTACTGTAAAATCAACTCTCACTTTAGAGTTGATCCGGGAAAATCTGCAGTCTCTCCATCGTGTGGTTGAATTTAATAAGATATTTAGAGTTTTGAAAGTGAGAATGATTGCATGCATTTTGATGGTCAATTGAGTTAATTTTGGATAGAATGGCATTTCTCTATCACATCTTTATTAATTATTTGTCAAATGCAAGTTAGTATTAATTATTTGTCAAATACATTTTAGTAGTGCTCAACGTTTCAAAAATTAGATTTATTAGATGGATTTCAAAATGAAATTGAAAACTTTAAATCTGTCCATCGCGTGGTTAATTAATCGTTATTCAATAACAAACCATTCTAACAAGAAACATGAATGAGAATCGCTTTTATTAATTAATTATTACTAAATAAGATGTTAGTGTTAGAGTATCGAAAATGAGATTTATTGGACGGGTTTCACCATACATTGCCAGGCTTGATTAGAACGCATGTTGAATGCTAACCTTGGAATGGTGCCAGTGCAGTGCAGGGGGGTGCAGGGGGGTTGTGGTTGTGGTGCAGAGGAGGCTGAGTGAAAGGGTGTGATGTGATTGGCTGGCAAATACGGACTCGGTCCTTGTCCAAACGAGTTGCCTCTGCTTACGTTCACATATGCATCTGTTAACATATTAAAATATAGCTATCATGTAACATTGCAATTCATCGTTTAAAAAGGATTATAAACAATTATTCTATTTTCCTGGAGATCAAGGATGATGAAGGATTTTCCATGGATGAAGAAGATAGTCTCACTTGTGATTCTAAATGGAATGTCAAAATTTAGCTCTCATTTAATATCACAATAATTTATTGTTTACTTAAAAGGTATGATCCTCTACAGTAATGGATTTTCTCTTGATGAGGTTTGGAGTACTGGGTAGCCTAACCAATGAATTCACATACACATTAATTTGTAAAATGATTGGAATGTAGCTCTCATGGAACATTGGAATTCATTGTTATGAAAATGGCATTTTCAATTATTGGGCTTTCCCGATAGGACGAGGAAAGTCTTTACCACTAATTCATATTAACATCTGTAGAGACAGCGATCTGGAATATTTGAATTTATTGTTTGATAAATGATACGCCTTCAGTTAAAAAGTTCCAAGCTCCTTCTTCTGATTCTGATTTCTAGCACTGCCCCTCTGCTAATTTAAAAATATTTTGAGTTTTTCAAGAAAATTACACTGACAGTTGTTTTGTATTGTTTTTGAAATTATAATGAATTTGAATTGATTTGATTTACTTTCAAATTTTATTACTAGAAGGTAACAAAAATACTGGGTGTTGTACAACTGATCGCAGATCGCAAGAAAAAAAATATATAAAAAATAGTGTATGCATAAATTCTGATCATTTTGTATATCCTTTCTAAGTCTTTAAAAAGTTGGAGAAGTCCAACTTAACGTACCCGCAAAATCGCAATACTTTTGTTTTGGCAGATTTTAAATCTGGTCTCTGGTGATGAACGAATCACTACAATTTTAATTTGTTGTTGCTTAATAATATATATTATTTGTATCACATATTCTGAGAATACAATTAATTATATGAATTCTGGACCAAATGACATACTGTATAATAGTTATATGAATACAGACTGAAGACAATATGCTATCATACTAATGCTACAATACTATACGAATATGTAGATGCAGTATTATTTGTTTTTGTAAAGCCTCGTTCCCATTACTACAGATTACTATATTGTCTTCGTACAGTAACACGATAAAGGTTTGATTCACCTTCATTGTAACTCAAATAAAAAATGATTTTAGCATTCAGAGAAACGTGCATTATGAGTAATTTATATTTTATTCAAACTATTGTTCAGCGTGGCATAGTTGTATCAGCAATAATATATTTAGTGCAACAATAAGCAGTACTTCAATTTCATGTGAAATGAGAGAATAATTTTTATGAATTGAGAATAATGTGCTTTATGAGTCATTAATTCTTTTTAGAACTATCGTTTAGTTATTGTGGCCTCAGCAATAAATCCTGAATTTACGAGGATGGATTTATGGATAAACCACATGGAGTAGTTTTGTGGGAGAAATAGATGCCGGATGAAAAATATTATTGCAGTTAGTATTTATCTAGGATTTGTTTTTGAAGACAGGTTGACAAAGTTGCTGTCAACTAAAATGCCCGCTCAAATCTTGAGCAATATATCTGTATAGTCGTGTCTCAGATTATAGAGGTCTGGCTCTATAACGAGATTCACTTCAGACTGGCTGCTTTGGTTGGATGGGAAGCGTTGGTGTTGTTCTGAAGAAATGCTGACAGTATAAAGTGAAGCGACACTCCGACACAGTTTAGATTAATGACTCCGAAAGGAAACAATACGCTTAACAAACTAGGATCGCCACCTATTTATAGGCTTCGGTGCTGGCTGACTTCCCAACTTCAAATTCAACGTAGCTAATTCGACGTCAACGCATGAAATCATCCATAACCCTTTTCAATCGTCCGAACCGAAAATGAATCAACTGTAATTTTTCTCATGCATCCTTAGTAAACGCCTGACTAATATATTTATTTATTCTGACGATTTATTTGCTCCTTATTAACACTACACAATCAGTTGAGGATAAATACAGTCAAAAAGTTAGTCAATAATAATGTCAATACCAAATTTTAAAAGAATTTTATCCTATACATAAGCTTCTCTTTTATCAAAATTTGACTTGTGTCATGCTCTTGATTAGAGTTTTAGTTTACCATAGATTGCCAATAGTGTAACACCTGAAACCGGGTTCTTGATATTTAAAAAAATTGTGATTGTCACAACTTCAAGAATTTTTATATCATATGGGTAACTAGGCCTACAACAATTTCACCTTCATTACTACTCAAAACATAATTATACACCTTCCACTCTTTCTAGCATCAAGCTGTAGTGCATAATTTATGCTACTTTTGAACCGACACGACAACACTTTCTTCACGATCTGAAATCGTTTTCCAGATCAAGAGACGTATCTTGAATTACGAAGTTAAATGATACATAGATCGAATTTTCATATTATCATCTTGAATTACGAAGCTGAATTATAAAGAAATGGAGTTTTCATACAATCATATGATTTATGCATCACGCTGAACTGAATATACATATGTTATTGATAAAAAATATAAATCGCATTCTCACATATTGGCCAAGAGGTGAATGTGTATATTTATGTGTTTGGTTTTTGAGACAAGTATTAGTCAACGATGACACCACTAAGCTGGAATGGGGGAGCAAAAAAAGCCAACTCGTCAAAGAAGGCGACAGAGGAAAAGAGAAATGACTCTGGTGATTAATAGGGGATGAGAAAAAACAGGCAGCATTTTGTTACTGAGGCAAACACGATTGAGATGTATTGTTAGTTACTAAATTCCAATTAGTATTCGGTAAGTGGGACCAATTATTTGTTTTTCAACTACATCTCGTTCTATGAGTGACAAAGGCTAATCAAAAGATGACTTAAAAAACTAAGAACTCAGCCGAAAATATTTCTGAATCCTTTTACAATCAAATTGCTGCTACTTTGAAACTCGGAAGACCCAAGTATTCCAGTAGATTTTCCTATATATCATAATGTATATTATGCAATTTTCCTTGATTTTTTCAAAGTTTCAAATATAGGCCACTCTATTTGAACAATTTCTAACATCGTGCAAGGGTTCTATGAAGAAAAAAAATCATTTCAGAGTTTCATGAGAGACATGAGAGAACTGTAAAATACATATAACTATGCAAAGGTAACTAATGAAGAACATATAAGGTGAAGATCATTATTGAGGAATTGAATATAATATATTACTGATTTACTCTATTTCAAAAGAATATCTGAGTTGAAATGGTTAATGTTGCTACCTTTATTGGTCTCTCTTGATGTGAATTGGTGATGGTGAGGTCTAGTGGAACTGGTGGAAGGTGAAGAAGCAGGTCTGGGCTGGTAGTGATTGTTCACTATTTGCAGCTGATTTAATGCCTCGGAACCACTAAAACATACAATATGGTAAAATAATTGAAAAAATCATAAATTGAAATAATTGATACTGAAACTCAATAGAGAAGTCTATTTTTCTTTAACATCTCAGAACGCATGGATGGTATTTGAGATTGAAAAGGCAGAGCTTTTTATGAATGGATCTATGGCTCTTTTGAACGGAAAATATCAGTATAGTAACAAAATAATCTTTTAAAAGATATGATATTATATTAAAGAACTGGATAAAGCGCTAATGCTATGTGCTGTCTTCCAGATTATTGAACTCTCATGACTTAGTCGATACATCAATTTTACGTAGTTTATCAGCTTATAAAAGTTATTGAACCGCGGCTTACCCTACGGTTATACCTCGTCAGCTCATTTAAGTTGATGAACTAAATGATGATGATCACTCACATTTTAAATCATATATCAACTTATATACAAGGCTAGCTCATATTTCTCATGAACTCAAAATTGTTTCAGCCAGACTATCCACAAAAACTACTTGCTAGGTTAATGAATTATCTACTGGTAATGGTTGAGGAATCTGTTAATACTGTAGTTCAAAATATCAGAGAATCTGTATATTTTATAAATCATTGGATCAATTTCTATGCAAGTCATATATTTAGAGTCTGTGATTGATTTTTCAAGTGCTTTTAAAATGTATAATCGAATGAAAACATATAGATAGCTATAGAACACGTATGGTTGAGATATTTTTGAAACAACAATCTCAGGTTAAAAAAGATGGTTTACTTTGAGGTCACACACATATTGGAAACGTGACATTTTTGTTAAGAATATTGATTTATTAGTAAATTGAAATGATTCCATCATGCTTTTATGTAAATAGAACACATCGCAAGGTTTATTTATTCATTATAAAAGTTTATGAAGACTACAGGCAAAGCCCAAGACAGTCTTCATTGATATCAACAATTTAAGTCTAATTTATAGCGATAAGTAATTGAAATTAAAGTTAATTAACTAAGTAATACAGAAAAATTGAGTAGATCATTATCAGATTTAATATAGTAATATGAAATTATATCTTATTGGAGGATGATAATGTACTACATATTCTTGGTTATTTTATGACAACGTATATTATCATTTCGAAATAAAAATGGAAAGCTTACCAATCTTCTGGATCGCATTCTCTGAATCCTTTCGCAAATGGATTGCTGGCGATTTTCAGCTGTGTTATCTGTGATGAAATTAATAATACAAAAGTTGAATAAAAATAGTGTACAGGGCAGAATTTAGAAATTTTTCGCCCCCAGACTTAATATTTCACGCCCCAACTCTAGTTAGAGCTACCCTCCAAAAATAATATATCATGTCAAATATTTCATTTCCTCGAAATATACAACAAAAATCAATATTCAATAATACAGCATTTTATTACTGTGTGGTTACTTGAAAAATTGAAATTGAAACTCTTTATTCTTCAAAAAGCAAAATACGTAATAATATAAAACTTTAAGTTTATGAATTGGAGGCTCTTCTCAGGGGCATAAATGCCTGTGAGAGAGGAGCGAGTTGAGATAATATATAAACAAGTTTGATAAACATAAGTTTTATCAACTAAAATCAATAATATTCTTATAGTAAATTGATACAAAAACAAATAGAAAGTGACTACATCCTTGATAACACTTTATTATTTATGAGTATTTGATAAAATAAAAGGGAATGAGGAGCATCGAAATTGACTAGAATATACATTGTATTGTTGGAATAAAAACCTTGTATACTCTAGCTTATATAAGAAGAAAGAGAAGAACACATACAAAACGCTCACATAAATACACTCAAATATACAAAAGACAATAATAAACACGCACACAAACATATTTATATATGCGGTAGTTCAATGGATATCTAATAAGGTTGAGCTTATATGAGGTTGAGTTGAGGTGACACTAAAACAACTATTAACTTTGGATTTGCTACTGCTGCTATTATTTGATATTATGCTGCTGCTTGAGTAACATACTCTACATGGCATTCTTTTATGTTCAATCTCAACCTAACCCCACTTCTTGAATATTTATTTATTTATTTATCACATTGTGTACAAATACTTAACATGAGGAAAGGCTCAACAGGCTCATGCCCAAAACTGTCCCATTTCCAATTCATACTATATTTTCCAAATCAATATGTTGGTTATGTCACTTTAATTTTTCAAAATACAATACAATATTAATTACTACCTAACAGAAAGGAATCGTCCAGTACAGATTAATAAAGGCATTTCGTATTAATACTGTTTATTTTTTTTAACTATCGCGATGTTTTCTTCTAAAAATGTTTTACTCTTCATAGGTACCATTATGCAACATTTACAAAGCATCATTATTACACTTACATCATTACACCATACACCTTCACCATTTTTACATAAGCGTACCCTACGCTATTCTACAAATTGACAATTTCTGATACAATTCACACTACTGCTGGCCTCAGATACAAAACAATACCATAGATAAAGGATAAGCATAATATTCTATATTGCTTGTCTCTGACAATACAAAGGATTAGTATTTGTGATCTAAGATTAATATTTTGCATGAGAAATGCTGAATTCGCATAAAATGCTTCAAATTTATTGTTTTACTCACCCTTTGATTCTGATAAGCGGTTACAGCAGTGAATCGCGTCTCTGGAAATACAAATGTCTTGAAATTATCGACAGTTGATCCAGTACTGCTTCCACCAGGAGGAATGTAGAGTACGTGAAAGCGAGGTTGATAACGGTGCATAGAATTTAAAATTATCTGTAAGTAAGATCAGGCAATGTGAGCGAGAAAAACTCGTCTGGGTTTCGATTCTATTGCTTCATTTAAAATCTTTAAAAATCAGTCAATTCCAATTGGTGAAATTCATTTATAAATTATTAGTACATGGAGACAACAAATTTCCAATTTCACCTTGAATGTCTTATTGAACAGTATATATAAATCATTCTACAAATCAGGGAATAATTATAACCGAATCTAATGATATCTCATGGTTTATAGTTCTGGTTTTTTTCTTTAATTGTTGTATAGTTTATCAGATTATATTTATTGGTCAGTTGATTGAAATAAATTTTATCAGAAAGAAAGATTATCAGAGCCGAAGTTAAAGTTCAAAAGAAAGAAGATCAAGCAAACTACCATACTGACTTACGAGAAATTGAAGGAAAGAGGGATACGGAAGAGAAAGAAAAAGGTTATTTTTAGATTATTATTGTTATTAGTTAGGAAAGGGAAAGAACTGTACCAGAATTCAACCTAGAAGTGTACGTTGAACAAAGAATAAAAAGAAGAAAAAAGATAGGATAGGCTTAGCTACCACATTTCCTTTTCCGACACCCCTAAATAGATTCAACCTAGTATATACCTAATACACCTAGTAGATAGAATCAGGTCATCTTTTTTTTTGAGAGTGATGCCCACATGAGTGGGGTTTTAGGCTTGTACGTGGTCTATGAGGCGAATTTTAATGAGAGATGGGTGGACCTACAGTTTTATGTGGGCTCCGAACCACCGGGAACCGTTTTCTCAACTCATGAATCATATTCAGGGGAGATGGCTGAAGTGGTCACCCTTGCAACGGGGGTAGCAACCGCACGATTCTCAACGTTTCTAAGCGATAGTTTATCAGCGCGACCACTGAGTAAACCCGCTTCCCGAATATCTGATCTAATATTAATATATTACTGTACTGGTTGATGATCAATTCTATCTCAAAAGTATTTTATTCATGAAGAAAGTACAATCAACTCTCAATATTTAGAAATTCGAGGGACTCAATGAAAGTTCTATTAAACGAGAGAGATCCAAATATAAAAAGTTCAAATAGATGAGCTGAAGCAATAGAGAAATTCGAAATAAAAAGAGTTGATTAGAAATTCACCTAACAAATTAAATTGATGGAAGTATTAATTGACTACGGAAAAAAAATCAAATTAGCAAGAATTGACTGTATATTATCTTTTCATGATTTTAATAATACATCTTTATAGAATTGAGATTGAATATTCATTATATTCCTAGAATATCATACAAACTTTCCCGGCAATTTGGCAACGGTTTACAGATAAATACAAACAATTATTTGATCAAACTGCCCTGGCAATTCGGCAACTAGTTTGAAAAGGATAGAGCTACCTGCTTTGTATAATGACAGTTTACAGATAACGTTTGCTATGAACCAATGTTAATCAGCAACTGACTGAATGTGAATCTCTTTTTCTGCCAAACTTGTCTATAATATAATAATTATTTGTGATGTTCCCTGCACTGTAGCTTATGTGGAGTAATACAAGTAGTAGAAATTATTATTACTATGAGATTGGCGCCTGATTGACTTTTTAGTTTCAAGAAGTATGTTCTGGAATGAACAACGGGTAAAATTCGGCGTTGATCTATTTAGGAAATTGAAATTTTATTGCTGTTTACTTAAAGGGGGCGTGAGCCCCCAACTGTTGATGCAACTGGCTGGATTTATTGCAGTCTTGGCCACAACTCATATTGTTTATTTACTGCCTGTATGGAGAGAACTTATGATCTGCTTTTAAAAGCATGATCATTCGACTGTAGGGGTATTCACTTTTTACTGTCGCCATTCCTTATAAATAGCATTAATGTTTCACATTCAACCAATTCTGACAGTTTAAAGTAAATCTCACCGAAGAGTTTCGATCTGTATTATTTGTCAAACAAGATTTAGTCCAAACAATTATTGTTTCTCTTTATAATTTAGTACCAGGCCTATATTCATCACGTTAGCTTGTTTTCTCCGATATAAATAAGCTTGAAACATTGTGAACTATCGAAAGCGATGGTTGGTCGACTTGGAGAACGGAGATTGAGAATGATGATTGCTGCAATTCATTTGGTAAGGTATTTATTTTTGTTTTTACTAGGAGACTGAGAAAACAATATCATTCGGTACATAGTGCCTTTTTCCGTTACTCTTGAATAGAAATAAGAAATAGAATCACTTGATAATGGCATCATAGCCGAAGCATATTGTGAGTAAACAAATTTAAAAAAGGGTACAGTACTTAGATGTTTATTTTTATTTACATACGGTACATACTATACTCTTCTCCAAGGAAAAGATTCCAACTGTTAAATTGGAACGATAGCGAGTAGCGAGAGCATTCTTATAGAATAATTAATAGGATTAAGGCATTCATTTATTTTTTGCTGAGGATGATGCCCACATGAGCTCTAGGCTTGTGTGTGGGTAATGAGGCGGATGATAATGAGAGATGAGTTCGTAACTGAGAGATGACACATCCAATGAGTTCTTACCTCATTGTTGAGAACTTGGTCATCATTCAAGCCAAACAATTTATTTCAAAGTGATGAGATATATCAAAAATTGATTAAATATTAATGAATGAAAGTTTGTTGTTGTAAATATCAGTAACTCGAGGATTAATGGGGGAAATCAGTATAATCAGTTGTCTCCATTACTAATCAGGGGAAAAAATTAAATTTTAAGGAAAAGAAGAATGCAATTTGGGTTTGAATTCAAATTCAAGGTTTTGCGAGAAAGATATGAGGCGCAAAATGTTTTCAATTCAGGATTGTTTTTTTTTATTATTGCGGGTGATGCCTATATTATGCTTTTTGCTTGTGCGTGGGTAATGGGAAGTGCAGGTGTGAATTATGAGATGATCAAACGTCCATGCCTAATTTATGGGATTCGGCGGGATTCGAACCCGCGACCAGGTAACACTAGCAGACTGAAGGGTGCAACGTCTGTTCATAAAACACTGGCATACGCGCCTCGCAAATGAAAAATATTCCGGTTAGCATGTAGAAGAAAACATGGCCAAGGAAATATCAGTTAGATTAGGTAAGAATATAAGTGATATTGTAAATAGTTATAAGCCTAATGTAAGAGTACCCAATTCTATGATTTTCTACCCATAATTGAGCAGGAAATTATTGAAGCAGCGATATAAAATAAATAAATATATAAATGTATTGCAATATATTTATGTTGCATATAAATGAAATATAAATTTCAAGTTTCTGTGGAATAATTGCAACAGTTGAAAATGATTCAATTCCATTTTTTCTTTATCTTTACTCTTATTATCAGTTGAGGGTTGAAAACATAGACAGGATTTATGTTTTGCTGTGGGAGGGGCCAGAAGTGAAATATTAAATATTCAATAATTAGGCTAATGATTACCTTCATAGGTGAACCAAATACAATTTATATCAAAAACACAGTCACGTAAGAACAATATAGACCTTATTTGTGAATCAGATTTTATAATTCATGGCTAGACTTATATTAAGGTGAGCTACATCATACATATTTCATAACTCAGGTATGCAGCATATTCTTGACAGAGGAACATTCAAGAGTGAGAACTGTTCATTGTGAAGGTGCGTACAGGCTTATGCGCCACGAACATGCGTATTTCTCTTTTCATCAGCTAATATTATGCCTATTATATCTGTATTTTACTGTTTCTGTACAAAAAATGCAGAAGATATAGAGCTGATGAAAAGCGAAATACGCGTGTTTGTGGCGCGTAAGTCTGTACGCACTTTTAGAAAGAGGGGTTGTAGATTTCTGAAACCTGGTTAAAGTTATACACTTATCAATTTATAAACTTTATAAAAACCCAAGATTTGAAACCTAACTTCTAGGCTGGTCACATATTGCGACGACATGATGTAACCCCAGTCTGCTATATATGAGTTAACATCATATTATAAAGTAATGTTCATTATTTTATAATGAAGCTTTGTCTCATATTTGTTTTATAATGAACCTTTGTCTCAATGTTAATATTACAATATTATGATCATAAAAATAATATTATCTTATCTAGCAGACTCGTGTCCCGCCGTGTCGCGTAGGTATCAATATGGGACTAGCCCTATGGCTATTGCAATCCAATATGTTTAGAGAATCCATTAATTTTTCTACAAATACAATTTATTACACTATGCTCACATTATGGCACCATGATCTATTTGGAAGTATTGAAAAAAGAAATATTGCTTGGTTAAAGAAAGAGGTATGGCACATAAAACGAGTCGACTTGCTTCACTCACCTCCATTTACATTTTACATTCTTCCTTCAAATATTCAATAGAGTAAAGAGACTTTCAAGTTCGATGTAATTACTGCTCAATTACATTCAAGTAGCTTACAGTGTAAATATCTTTGTCTATTCTAATGAAGATTAATAAAAATATGAATTCACATGTAGAGACATACGTTATACGAGAACGTATGTATCATATGTTATATGATACTATAAAAGGATTTTTGTATTCAGTCTATTACTTTGAAATTTGACATAGGAATGATAAGTAGAGAGGTAGTTTCAAAACATTAATTCCATCCAACTTCATTGAGTTTCAATCAAATTGAAAAATCTAGAAGAATACAATGGAATACTGGGGAAAACCCTCCAATACAGCACCTAAGCTGAACCCGTGTATTGATTTTTAAGTTCAGTAGTTATTGAAAAACTAGGAAAAGCTCATTCCAAACGCTTAAGAAATGGGCGTATCACGCAGCAGCTAAGAAAACACAGAAGAACACTGGAAAACCGCTGAAACCCTTATTTTCGGGCGTAGGCCTATCACTGATAGACAAAGTTAATCTAGGCCCTACCGGTACTATTATATAAAATTTGAACATCTGTATCCTCGAAAAGGCTGAGAAAACGCAAAATCTGCTCAACATTTTTGAGGGACTCAAAACATCTTTATTTTTGAAATTTAATGAAAATATGAATTTCGGGAGGGGAAACCCCCTGGCAACGTCCTTGCGAAGGAGGAGAATGGAGTGTGACAAAGTTGTAAAAGAATTTGAGGATGCTTATTACATTTTAATGAACATCTTACTACTATTTTATAATTGATTACTTTCAACTCGGGTTTCATTCTCTCGGAAAAGGATACGCAAAACTTCTATTCTTTCAACTTTTTAACGACTGTCGATTCTCTGATCTCTTATTATTTTCTTGAATCCTATGGACAGTATAAGAGGTCTACTGTTCACAGAACTACTAGTAACCTAATAATACAACTACTTGCAAACATTTCTTGTTTATGGAGAAATATTAACTCATCCTAGAAGTTTGTTATCAAAGAGCATGAGTAAATGAGTGAATTCATATTATTACCTAAAATTCTACAATGTCTACAAGTAGTTTGATTGAGATTGATAGGACCATTGAGATTGATTAAATTTATTACATTGATAGGATCATTGCAGCAAGACATAGCCTATGAATGAAACAAATTCGGGAAGAAACATTATTCAATTCCAGTTTCGATGTAACTTACAGAATATTGTATCGGTGAATTATGTTAATCAAGAATGATGAGTCAGGTAATAGTAGACTATAATGGATAGAAAATGGACTAAATGTACCTAATAGATGGAGCTGAAGCTACGTTAACAACATGTGAAATTACTGGGCCATTAACTGATGTATATTCAATTTCAAGTCAATTCAATTTAATTCATCAAATACAGAAAACAGTACAAAGATGTGACAATCAGAAAAAACCGTAATTGATTTTTATTCTAAATATCTATATCAACTCTGTAAAATGCTGCTGGAGGTGAAGAAAATCCAAATATTCATCACTAGTATGAATTAAGTGTTATTTTTTTTAGCATAAATTTCTCACTTTATAGAATTTTAATAACGTACCTACAGTATGTGCTATGAAATTTCCCAATTAATAATAATATTGACTTTTGACAGATTAATGAAGAAAATTCAAATATTCATCACTATAGTGCGGTCCACGTTATAATGTCAGCATTTGATCAACATTGGACTTGATATCCTTGTCTATCATTCGACAAAGCAGATAGCGCTATACATTTCTAACTCCACAACGCTACCAGATCGTTATTTAACAATGTATAAATATAATCTGGCAAGGCAGAGAATCAGCAACGCTGTTCTCCTATCCTATTCCACTGCCATTATAACGTGGACTTCACTATAGTATGAATTAAGTGTTAGTGTTTCTTAGCATAAATTGCCCACTTTATTGAATTTTAATTACGTACCTACAGTATTATTAGATAAAATGACAGACTCCAATTAATTATTTATTTTAATTGATTCAATATAGAAAATTAATAATAACATTTACAAGACAATGCTGATATTTACCTATTCAATCTAATGACAATATTATCATTAGGCTAAATCATTTTTAGTTTCACAATTATTTGAAAACTTTTAAATTAATAGAATCATTGAAGAATAATGAGGATTCAGCTAAAAGTTGCATTGTTCACAAGTTTTATTCAACAAAACAAACAGTACTATCCACTGCATGCGGTAAGTTAATAGAAACTGATATTTTAATTATAACAAGAAACTCTGCTTGAAGCTTTTATATCGTAAAATCAATGTAATTTATGATCAAAAATCATTATAATTTGAAAACACTTGAATGGGCTACTTTTATAAATTAATAAAAAATATTGAAAATTGAAGTACCCTTTGACTGAAGAACGACTAATTTCGACCATAGGTCATTTTCATTATAATTTATTATTACTTAATAATAACAGCATTCTCACAATGGAAGTTAATGCAGAGTTCTCAATAACCATATAATACAATCAAGTTGGTGCTAAAAGAAAAGTTGTGTGCTGAAAGAAAAAGAGCTGGGAGGAGTGAGTGAGTGAGAACATGATAATATTAAAAATTATTTTTATGAAACGGTGGCTGTTGTGGTGGAGGGAGCAAGATGTGTGTACTCGTTTCAAGGCAAACTGGTTTTATTTCAGTAAAAATCGGCTGGAAGTTTCAAGTGGGAATGCGAGTGCGTGAATGCTGATTGCATGTGCGAGAATGCGCGCGCAACAGTCTAGATCTAGAAAGAGAGAGAATTATGAGAAGGGAGTCGACTGTGCGTGTGACGTATGACACTGTGACGTCAAGCGATGGTCCATCTCTACATAGACTTATTATTCTCTCTTCACTAAAGTCTGAGATATATTACTTTTAACATGAAGAGGAGAAACTCATTTCTCCCTCCACAGTTTGTAGCGTAGACACAGACAGACATCCTGCGCACAATTGGATGCGCCGTGTCATTTTGCTTCATGCTCTTGTGATGAAAACAATATTATACCTGCTGACCAGTATGTGACTTGGAACATTGCCAGCAATAGCTGGAAGGGGAGTGTTGGTGCGTCGCGTTGCAAAGCTCTCTCACACAGACACAAAAGAAGGAGAATGCTGCTAGGTAGTGGGAGTGATTAGTGGAGGATAGAGCATCGGACCTCTCCGTCTTCGAGAAAGAGCCGTGTTCTTAAAAGTAATTTCTCTCCCACTTTAACTGCACTGTGCTCTCCCATGCTTTCAGTCTATGGTACATCTCTACATAGATGGGCGATCTCCGCATACTACACATTTCAAATTCGGTGAGATATAAATCCATGACATTAATAGAATGGATTCTTCATGGTATTGTTGATCTAGTAAAACAAAAATATTCTGAAAATATCAATTTTTGAAAAAGTTATTCAATTTACCAAGAATAACCAAAAATAACTCAACAAAAAGTTATTTTTGGTTATTTTTAGTAAATTGAATAACTATCTTAAAAATGGATATTTTCAGAAAATTTTTGTTTTACTAGATCAACAATACCATGAAGAATCCATCCTATGAATCTCATGGATTTATATCTTACCAAATTTGAAATGTTCTGTCACAAAAATTCAAACTCTAGGCGCTCATATCTCAAAAGTAATGATCGGAAAAAATTTTTTTCCTGAGAAAACATTTTCATATTGATAGCTTAATGATATACAAATCGACAAACTTCGAAAAATATCACGAGTAGAAAGTTTATTTTTAGCCTTTGCACACCCTTAAGGCTCTAATCACTAAGGCTAATCTCAAATCTCTAATCAAATCAATCAGGCTCTTTTTATAGGAGAACCGAACCACTCTTAACTCGAGACTTCACTGTTCACTCAGGATTAGGATTCGAGACCCGCACTTGCAAGAGGCACCACCTACAAAGTCGGTTATAAGTAACAAATAAGAGCCAATCGCATTGAAATTCATTTCGAGAGTTCTATACACATCAAAAAAGGTTTGTTGATAGTAAAAATCTGTAAAATTGCTCACAAGTTGAATTAAAAGCTTGATAAAAGTTGAACTTACGGAATAATGAGTAGACTTACGGAATTATGAGCAAAAGCTTAATGGTAGTTGTTTAATATGACGGTAGATAGGAAAACATGATACAAACCGGTTGATACTGTATCTTTTCCGGTTCGTGTCATGTTCGGTTCGTATCATGTTTTCCTGCCAGCGCTATCTAGCGTCACAAAAACAACTACATTAAGTTTTTGTCTACTCATAATTCCGTAAGTTCAACTTTTATCAAGCTTTTAATTCAACTTGTGACCATTTTTTTCCGATTTTTACTATCAACAAACCTTTTTTGATGTGTATAAAAATCTCTAAATGAATTTCAATGCGATTGGCTCTTATTTGTTGCTTATAACCGATTTAGTAGGTGGTGCCTCTCGCTAGAGTTTTGTGTAGTGTTTGCATAAATACTCTGAACTTCATTTCTTAAGTATTCTTAAGGTAAGTACCCCCCTATAGTTAAATTCATGGTTAGGGGTAGTAATGCCCTCAACCTGTGTTGCCAGCTATTGATTCATTTTTTGGAGAATCATCGGAGTCACTCACGTGACTCACAACACGATGATTCATAATGTATATGAATATAAGTGATTCTCATAGAACATATAATCTCATGAACTTATCATTGTGCGAAATATATAAAATATCATAGTGCGAAATATCAATGTGACGACAATAATTTAGTTGATAATGATGGTTGAAGCTAAAAATTAGATGTTTTTCACAATACAAGGAGCATTGTTGTCAGGTGTACTGTACCTGGAAATATATGAGGTAGAGCGCTTCTCAGATTGTAGAGCACAAAAATACGCCCAGAGGGATTTTGAATTATACATCTAAATGGTAACAATCGGAGGATATTGTTGATTAAAAACTAAAATTCATCAAAATTGATTTTTTCTTTAAATTTTACTCATTTTTGATAAATCATAATTCAGTACTCATTAGAGATATAGAGTTCCAAATGATGATATCATTCTATTCAGATTTTTGTAATCTGAAAAAAGGCGGAGTAAATTTTTCTGTCCAATTAACGGATTTGGCAGAAATAGCTGAAAACTGGAAAATGAACCGAAAATTCGAGGTTTTTGGGTCATTCTGTATCTAGCACAAGGAGATTTTGCATGAAGAAAATGGTTCTGGACTTCTCTCATGTATCAAAATGATATATAAAAAATCAGAACTACAATAATGCAAGCACCAATGTATATATTTATTATAGTGTGATCCACGTTATAATGGCTGTGGATAGAGATAGAAGAATAGCGATGCCAATTCTCTGCATTGATTAATTATATTTCTACACTGTCAAAAACATTATTGTCGTCGTTGTGGACCTCGAAAAGGATAGTACCACCTGCTATGTCGGTTGATAGACAAGGATAGCAATACCAAAGTTGATCAAATACTGTCATTATAACGTGGACCTCAATATAGTGACTGGACTATACAAAAAAAAACCAGCATCAGCGCTCCAGGTGGTAGTATTGTCAACTTCCACAAAATTTCTGATTCGGAATTTGTAAACTAGGTTATTGACCAAAGCGAAGCTGAGGTCTTAGTTTTGTCTTGATCGGTTTTTGTCTTTTTGTTTGTTTGTACCGCAGTTAAGTTACAGTCGCAGTTATTGTCCGATTTGGATGAAATTTGGTGTGCAAGCTCTTTGAAACAAGGCACGGAAACGTATGTGTAACGATTTTTGGTAAGACCTCCGGTTTTTTTTGTAATATTTAAAAAAACCATAAACTAACCTCAAAAGTTACTTTGAAGATACAGCAATTCATGCTCCTCCTTTTTCGCATCCACTGTTACCAGGGCATGTTGTCCAAGACGGGTAGAGCGTAGTTTGACACACGGGTGGGTCCCATGTTCAAATCTCGTTCTGACCAGATTTTTTTGCAGACGATACTAATTGTTTTATCTTATTCTAATAATTTCATTATAAAATTATTATTATTATTGCTATATAGAATAATTAAATTGATTTATCAAATTAATTGGATAAATTATTAATATAAATCTTTAATATCAATACATAAATAACTATAATTATCTATGTTAAGATAACTCAACTATTTTAGTTGTGGACAATTTTTATAATCATAAAATTAATCAACTAATAAATCAACAACTATTCCACTTGTAGACAATATTTAACATCATAAACATTTCTTTAATCTCCAACTTCTTTTATTCATAACTATCAGTTATTATTTTAGTTATTTTTTAACTGAATTTTCAGTTTATCAAGTACAATACGGTAATTATTGTATTGTATGCATTTTGACGTGACAACGTCTTATAAATTGGTTTGCCGGGTGACACTTCAAGAAACTGCGTTACGTTCCCACGTTATGCGCTCACAATGAGAGCGAGTGAGAGCGTTCGTTTTGGTTCACGGTCGTCTGGAAATAGCATGAATAGAAGCAGTGGCGAGCAATGCAGCAGCAACCCGAAGGCATTCACCTGGAGAGAGAGTAAAACGGAGCAATCTCCTGCGACTGCGCCACTACTTAGTGAATAGGTTATGTGAATAGGTATAAGTGTAAGTATAATAGGTACGGTATAAGTGAATAGGTTATGTTGTAGTAATCACAATGTTGTGGTAGTTTTCAATCACAAAAGTAGTATAAATTGTTTCTCAGCCAATAATAATTTGTTTAACTTGAAAAAATGAGCGCGACTTGCTATGTAAAAAATTGAATCGAGCACAGTTAGCCCGCCTAAGAGCAAAAGAGACATAGGCCCAGTTGCACAACAGCCGGTTAAATTTTAACCGTGATTAATTTCGCGAGAACCAATCAGAGAAGGCGTTTTTGAAGAGACGGCTTCTCTGATTGGTTCTCGTGGAATTAATCACGGTTAAAATTTAACCGACTGTTGTGCAACCGGCACAGAGTGATTTTGTTGAGGATGTGTGAAGGTAAAAATAAAATTTTGTTAATATGAAATTCAGTGTGAGATTCTTTGTATAAATTAATGTTTTAAATATAATTCTTTGTAGACTATAAATAAATGTTTTAAATTGTAACTATTATTTCATCCTACTTTCTACTATAGGAATGAATATTCACATTAAAATTATTTTACCACTCAAAGTCGTTGTCACGTAAAACTTTCGCCCGTATACCAACTTTACAGGCAACTATGCAATTTTTTTGTGCATTTTTGTGTCGCTCTTCAGTTTCAAGTCTTTTGTTTTCTTTTAGGTATGAGTTTGGAAACCGATTTGTGAGCATTAACATTCTGCATGCCTATGCAAGCCATAACATTGAATCCACTTTTCATGAAAAACATCATTAACAACCTTATGTCATTGTCACCAACAAACTCATCTTATTCAAAATCATTTTCCATCTCACCATCGTTTGTGAGACGATTCATCATCTGAATTGCCTAGGCTACTGCATATTCCATTTTTCCGTCAGTTGATCGATTTCTTATAATTAATTATTAGAAAAGTTGTAATATATGTTTATATTGTAAATATGGAGACGATCCTTGATAAGTCCGGTGTCCCTGGAAACAGTGTCTCTAGCACTTTCAATGGAGAAAATAATAGATGACATGGCTAAATCTTCACAATATACTGTACTTACTGTACTGGCCCTTCTCATTAGATTGAAAGTTGTATTCATGAGCGAGGTCTACTGTTCGCAGAACTACTAGTGTTAATAGAATGCACGTAGTAACTTCAGCACAAGCAGGTAAATGCTTTCTATTCCTCAATTATTCTTCTTTAGATTATTATGACAAAAAATAGTGTATGTTACTTGGACGTAAATGTCTTTTGCAGTGCTCGAATGAAATTCTAGTCTCGGATAACGCCTCGACTAGAAATTATACAAGTAATTTGAAACAAGGCGCAGAAACGTATGTATTCAATATTTTCAAATTCATTCCCGTTTCAAGATGGCGGCCCTTTATTCGGAAATTTTACCCTAAAAATCAACCTAACTTTTCAATACTTTATCAGATCAGGTTCAAATTGTGCTCATTCTTCTCAGCTCTTCAAAGCGGTATTATTTCTTGTATCACATGTTGAAAATTTTTGGCATTTCGATTTTTTTACAAAGTCCCAATTCAAGTTTCCGATTTTTTATCTTTTAAACCGTGCTTCCGAGCTCAAAAGTGTAGAGGACCTTTATTCTTCAGCGCTCCGAGCTGGTCTTATTTCATATATCACATGTTCAAAATTTCAAAAATTTAGAATTCGATAATCCCCCTCCGTCACAAATTTCAAGTTTCAGATTTCTTATCTCTTTAGCTGTGCATCCTAGCTCAAAAGTGTAGGAAACTTTTATTTTCCAGAGCTCGAAGGCGGTCTTATTTCATACATTACATGTTGAAAATTTTGAATTTTTTGTCATTCAATTATTTACCCCCCCCCCTCCCTAAGACCCACATTTCAAGTTTCAGATTTTTTATCTTTTTAACCGTGCATCCTAGCTCAAAAATATAAAGAACTTCTATTCCTCAGCGTCCCCCACCGATCCTATTGCATTTATATCATTATACTCTAAATCCAATTTGATGTAGGCCTATATATGTGTGTTTGTGTGTGAATAGGCGGGCGTGTATCTGTTCTCTGAACTACTAGGTTTATGATATAAAAATTCGATTGCACTAGGTCTCATTCCTGGGATAACTCGCTGAAGGACATTAATAGGATAATTCATACTTGGAAAAACAGCTGAAAATTTCGTCGTCAGTCGATAATGGAAGTGAGTGTCATCATGTCATCAAAGTGAATTTGAATTTCGCTCCTACGGTCGGGGAACGTTGGCTGTTAGTGTGAGCGAAATGACGTCACAGATGTTCACTTTGTTATGTTCAATATGTGAGTGGCCAAACACATTCTGACCGCTGGGCGCAATCGGTAGATTCCCATTGATACGTGCTGGTCTGGTCTCAATACGCGACTTTTCAAGCACCACGCGTATCGCGTCTTGTCGTGTTGCTAATTTGCGCTGATTACTTTTACATGTTCTACAATAAATTGACGTTTTGCGTCGCATCGTGGCGACAGTGCCATTGCGACATGCTTTACAAAGTAAGTTGAGGTGACATATCCGTTTATTGGAATTTTAACAATGCGTGGACTTTCTTACAAAAAATACATCATGTGCTAAAGTACTATTCAGTTACTTCTACGACATGCGTAAGTGTTACAGCATGCATTCGATGTAAACATTAGAACCACCTTACGCTCATAGCACAGAGTCAACTCGGCCATCAGGCCAGCTTGTTTGAAACCAACAGGACCATTGATACAAATAGTCAGGATTATCCATTCAAATGAACAGGATTATTCATTTCCATGATGATTCGAATTCATCAGTGTAAAAAAGAGACGTTTTCGAAAGGAGATAAATACTATTGAACAAATTGAGATGGGAGAAAAAACATTGTGTGAAAGATAAATGCTTGATACTTACATGTCCGTTGTCATCGAGTTGGTTGTTGGTGAGTTTCAACTTATCGAAAGACACCATCTGTTTCATCCACTGCGCTCCGCTGGCGGGAGAATCCGGATGCACGTGAACCCGAGGGGGTGAGATGGGATCAGCTTTACCAGCCACCACCCAACTCGAACTACAAGCCAATGCACCACACTTCATTCGTCATTTAATTTATTTAAAATATCGTGAAATTGCATTATCATTACAGTAACAATGTAATGTACACAGTATTCAACTACTCTAACCTCGATGAGAGATATCTGCGTTTTTCAAATTACAATCCACCAGAATTCATTAATTCATTCATATTTTTAATCAATTTATTGGGAATATCATAATCGCATTATAATTATTATTAATGTATATACTTCAACTACTCTAATCTCAATTAGAAGTACTCAGGCATCTGCGATTTCCTTGAAAAATCCTTTTTCTAAAATTGAGTAATAGTGCCTTCTTCTGTTTTTTTGTGTTTTTCTGGAAAAATTACTGTTATTACCTAATACAATGAGATTTACTACTTATTAAAAAAACTTAGAAGATGGCTCTATTACTATTGCGGATTGTAGCTTTGGAATAGAGACATGTGGCGTGGTTCTGAATTGTGGATAAACATTGAAAAAACGCCTCTCATATCTTCAAAGTTGGTGATTGTTCACCAATGCAATATTACGTAAGCAGTGATTGAACGGAACATGGTGCCACACAAATAGGCTAGATGCAAAATAACTCAGAAATTATCAATTGATTGCTGCCATAATTCAATTTTTCCGAAAGATATATCAAAGTTGTCTCTTCTCTGGTCATCTTTTCAACGTCATTATCTTATCTGTTTCTTCTTAAAGTCATCTCTTCTGGTACAATATGATACAATTTTTTAAATATGAAGTTTGTTGGCAATTTGCATCAATCTTACTTCTACATTCATGAAAAATATAGAAATATAATAAGTCATTCCATTCTATTACTGTACAAGTTATTCAATCAATCAACTATTGTTTACTTCTTTACCTATAAACAGGAATGCTTTAGTTGAGTGAAAGAGTCGAACGAAACTGATTGTAAACTCGTAGAGACTCATTTTTATATTTGGCATTCCAGCCTCAATCAAATCCATGTTAACATCGCCCAGTAATTCCAAAAAACTGAACCTTGTCTTTGATACAATATTACCCCGAAGAGAAATCAACTCTCAACATAGTTTTCCGGACAACTCCAATTGAAAACTGATGGTTATTTTCAGGTATGAACTAATGTATTGAAACATAGCTGTGGACAATCAGTGATAACATTGAACACATCAGACATCGTGAGTTGTAAATTACATGTTTATGTGATATCATGAAGTTTCTCACCTGTGAAAAGCATATCTGTATCGTTTCTCATCAACTGGTACAAAATCCATCATGACCATATACTCAGCATTAGCATCCAAGCCAAATAACCGTACTTGAAATGTTGGAAACATTCGCCTAAGAGGAAAAAAATGATCGTCATTCAGATTTCTAATATAATGTAAGTATTGATAATATTATGGATATTGTAATGTAGATAATGCCTCAGTATTGCATTATTCATTATGAGGGATGAGAGTGAATTGAAAATGTATATATTTTAATAAACAATGCTTGATGTATATAGCTTTATGGATTCTTTTCAAAAGTACCTAATTCAGAAGTCTATCAAATTAACAGAAAAGCAAAAAGAAGATTAGGAATTTTCCTTGTGGTTAACATGAAAAGAATTGAATGTATAATAATAAAGGTAAAATTATGGTACAGCTGGACAGTTGACATCCCCAAAGCATCTTTAAAGCCAAGGATTTCATATCTGGCATATGATAATTTTACTGCCTGAATACCTTGCTGACTATTCCATTTTAACAGATTTTCAAATAAATCAAACGTTGATGGATCAGAACAGATTTATATGAGTCACACTCCTGGTTATCAATCAATAGGAGTTGGAATTGAACTGATAATGAACTTGATAAATAACTGATGAATTTATTTTTTTCGCATTTTATAATATTCACTTCGTTGAGCGAGATTGAGGCTCTGATGATCTTATGCTTGATTAATTTTTTATATATACAGTATATATATATATATATATATATATATATATATATAATATATATATATATATATATATATATATATAATATATATATATATATAGTATACACTTGAACACTTTTATACATTTGAAGACTTTTCAAATTTCTGATGCAATACGGTCCGTCTGAAGGCCTCTCGGACTCAGACATCAACATCCTTTTGCCAGACTCTCCCAACACACCACACTTCTATCTTCTTCCAAAAATTCATAAAGAAGGCAATCCCGGTCGTCCCATTGTTTCAAGCATAAATAGCCCAACAGAATGAATCTCTGCCCTTGTTGATTTCCACCTCCAACCCATTGTTGCCTCCTTACCCTCTCATATCAGAGACTCCTTCCACTTCATAGATATCCTAAGAAACACAACCCTTCCAACTGACCAACAACTCCTTCTTGTTACCATTGATGTAGCCTCCCTCTACACTTCCATCCCCCATTCTGAAGGCTTAAAATCCCTTGAGCATTTCCCCTCTCAATCCGAAGCCAAAAAATTTGCAGTGATCCCACCATCTTGACCAGTACCTCAAAAAACTCCACCAATCCCTCCTGAAATGTAACTATCCTGAAAGGTTGATACAGAGACAAATCTCCTCCAAAACTGGCACTAATCCAACCACAAAAAATTCCCAAATCCCACAAACTCCAAAGCTCTGTACCACTTTCTTCCCTGGAATTGAAAACCTCAAACCTGTCCTTGAAGATCTGTTCAATGTCGTCTCCTCCAATCCCTCTACCAAACACCTTTTCCAGCAAACACCCACCCTTATTTATAAGCAACCTCCCAACCTCAAGAAAATTCTCGGTAAAAACAAATCACTCACCTCTGATGAAATCCCAACTCCACCTGGTACCCTACCTTGCAAACGCCCCCGCTGTAAAACCTGTCCTATCACTGATTCTTCCATCTGCTTTACCAGTCCTATCACCAACTACACCCACCAAATCCATCAATCCAGTAATTGCATCTCCAAAAATTGCATCTACCTCCTTTCCTGCAACTTCTGTCCTGCCTTCTACATAGGTGAAGCCACCACTGCCCTAAACCTCCGGATCAACAATCACAGGGCTTCCTTTAAAAATAATACTTCCCTACTCATCCCTACCCATGGCTCTGAGCACAACAAGAACTTTGACCAATGCTTCAAAGTCAAAGTCCTTGCCACACTCCCTCCCACAGCCCCCACCATAGATGTCAAGACGAAAGAATTGGCTTTTATTTGGGTGCTTGGAGCTGCTTCTAGTCCTGGTCTCAACAGACAGCAATAGTACCATAGCTACCAACTGTTTAATTAAATTGAAATAAATTTCATCATATCATAATAAATTTAACAGCTATCAAATATATATTAAATGTTCAATAAAAATGAAAAATAAATTTAATTCAAGTTCAATTCTACAATTCCTTTCTCCAATTTTAGTCTAATTCTTTTTTGATTTCTTATTTTAAATACACCTTTCCTTATTCATAACTTACTCAAATCTTAAATATCCCGTTTGTAACCGCCCCCTAAATACCCCATAATGTCCCCTGAATCTGTACCCTTTTTCTCTCCATCCGTCTGCACGCATAATCTGTGGTCTCTGCTGCTACAATTGACTCTCCGTGCGTACTCTGTGGTCACATGACGTTGGATTTAAAACTGCAGTCTGCTCGGTTGAGGATGGAGACTCAGTCTCCGAAAATTTCCCTATTTCTAATGTAAGTTTTTAAGTGATTTCAATCTATTTATGTCTTGTGTCTCCTGTTTTAATTTATATTACAAACTTTAAAGTGTCTTCTGTTATATGCTATATATATATATATATATATATATTTTATATATATATATATAATATATATATATATATATATATATATATATATTCATTGCCCAGTACCTGGTACAATGAAACCCGCTTCAGCACCATTGTCACCAAAACAAGACAACATTCCTGGAATTTCACTCACCCAACAGCGCCAGCCCAAGCAAGTGGAGGGAGGGGGTAGGAGGTATGCTCTTCGACCCCGAATGTGGATTTCGACGCCACCCTCAGAAGATGTCGTCAGCGATGGCGACGAAACGTCAGACTCAAGTAAGTCAAAACAAACGGATGTACCTGGTTAATTCTTTTACATAATAATATATCCATCCGCGAAACACTCAAATGTAATATATATATATATATATATAATATATATATATATATATATATAATGTAATTACACATAGATATATCATTTAAAGAGGATAATAATTGAAAGCTACAAAGCTTAGAGAATTAAGCTAAGCGACTTCAATCTAACAGCCCTCTGCTACATTTATGGACAGTAGCTTGCATTTTTCGAAACTTAAAGATAAAGAAGATGGTTATTGGTGATGGTTGTGACATGCGATTGGTAAGTTAAAGCCAGACCGAAAAAATTTCTGACCTGCCAGCTTTGGTAACAATCATTTCTGTGCCAAGATCGTTGAACTCTTCCCATAACGCTTTCATTTCAAGAGTAGCCCCCACATTTGAAAGAGCAGGATGCTTATTCTCTCGACAGTTATTTTCCTTTCCACTTGCCTCTGTAAACAAAGTAAATGTTTTAAAGTGTAGAAGCCGAGTGGATTGGAAGCAAAAAGTAATATTTCGTCACGATCATCGTGAAGGTATGCAGTAAAGAGGTTAAAAAACTTTTGAAAAGTTCACGAACTAGAATCTTGAACTACTATTATAAGACCCCAAGGGTGAATCATATTAATTTTATATCAGTACAACCATAAAAATAAATGAGACATTCTGTATATGTATCCTTATTCTATGATACAATTTACCTTTCTATGCAAATTTTAAAACTCTGATTACAATAAAAGTCATTCAATTATGCGAATATGAGGACAGTGTTGCCATGTTCCTGTTCTGGCAATTCACAATTATTCTATGAAAATGACCTAAGCTCTATTTTTTGCTCTTTCTCTCACACTATTCGCTCACAGAAAGTCAGAAACTGCATACATATACTATTATATTATAAGAGTATCACTCTATTCAATGAGTTCGTGTTATGACGACCTTTCATTTTCATAAGTCAACAACTGAACTGCTTAAAACCATACACGCTGGAGTTTTATTGCAATAGTTCTAGTTTATTGACAGCGTATCTAGATTGTACAGTATATAAAAGCGAAATATCATAAATATATGTAGGAACTCTGAAATTTCCACAAGAAATGAATCTCACTCACTCATCAACAGAACTTAAAATTTACTGGTTCAAAAACGTTTAAATTTGACAGGTATGTCCAGACGGCCCTCTAGACTAGAGCCTAGAGGCCCGCTGTGAACGGATTTGACAAACATTTTTGAAAAAAACGCTCTTGAAAAAATGGGCGTTTTTTAAAAACGTTTTCATGCGTTTTATAAGCTTCTTCAACAACTACAAGACAAAAAATGTTTAAATTTGGTACACAGAAACACATATTCAGCTTGGGTCTAGAAATGATGAGGACTGTAAAATAAATTATACCGAAGATATATCTAATATTTTTTTTTGCGTTTGGAATAGGTATTCCCGGAATTTTCAGAAACGTCTTGAATTAAAAATCGTATGAGTCTTGTTACGCAAGTTCAGTCTAGCTCAGTGCCTCCAAATTAATAAGATTCCTCGCGAGTACAAATAAATAATCATGTACTTATCTGATGCTCTTATTGGATATAAAGTCATTAGGTGTTTTATATTCTGCTTTGTTGGAATGGTTTACCGAAGTTTTGTCTAGAAATTATCCTATACTTTCAATTCATTTCTTAATGTAATGAAATAAAAATATTCATCATTTGGTGGAGGTGGAGTTAGGCGGACTTAATTATGATGGAATCACCATTTTTACATTGGTATACTATAAAAAATTTCTGTATTATTTTATCAAGATTATAATTTATTCTCCTGGCATTTTCCTTATTTTTGCAGCTTTTCCATTATTTTATGGACAGATTTTCCCAATATTCACTGAAGTTTGTTGTGAGTTAATTTTTTTCAGGGTTTTCAAGTACGATTGAATTTGAATGTCTCAACTCAATTTACAGGTTTAGCTTGTGTAATGATGGCGGTTATCTCGAATTTTTATTCTGTTTATCTAGCTTTTCCATAATAATTATTATCAAACGAAAGTCCAAATTAAATGCTGCAAATCACCCCGAAGACCTCTGCTACTGCAAATATTGACAACAGGGTTAACAGCTAGATAGAAATTAGAGCTCATAGAAATGAGAGCTACTATCCAAAAATTATTTGCCAGCCCGAAAATCAAACCCGGTACCTCCTAATTGCTAGTCAGGAATCCTTACCCTTACACCAAACAGACAATCTCTAGATAGCAGCACTCATTTTATACGAAAATAGACCGAAATACGATAATTTTAATAATATCTTGAGCAAGTCTTTATATGTTGGAATCCTGATAAAAATGAAGATTATTAGAACTCTGAGATTCATAATTCAGATTAAGTGATTGAATCTAGCCTGATTGTTGTCATAAACGATTCTCTTCTGATTTTTTGACGTAAAGAAGCAAGCTCAAATGATAAATGCAGGCGAGGGAAGCGAGTCTGCTAGTCTCATATCTGGATGAGTCAGTTGGGGGTCCAGGGTGCGGAGCGATAAGGTAGGCCAAGCGAGGCTGCCGGCTAGTTTCAATATATTGCCAATGAGTTTTTGTCATTGCCGTATGCAAATCATTTGAAGGAGTTGAATAGTTTTCAACATTCAGCAAACAATATCTTGATAACAAAATTTTTTAGGTCATTTTTACATAGTGCTTTACTAAATTGAATCGAATGTAGACTCACAGGAGGAATGCAGCAGCAATACACATCGCTTACTCTCAAACCAGGGAGTCACGACTTCTCCAAATGCAAAAAGGAGAATGTCTTCTTTCACATGATGATGTGGAATTATTCATCACCGCCAAGATCTACATGCGTAAGTCCGATTTTCAAAAATATCCAAATATAAGGGTGTTAAAAAACTTTTGATAATCAACGTTTTCCTGCCAGCTGTTAATAATAATATAATTCATCTACCCCTCTTAAAGAAGTTTTAAAGTTCAAAAAACTTAAAACCCAAGTTTAAAGCTTCCAAAGCTTTAAGTTTGAGGTTCAACCTTTGTAGTTTTAAAACAATTTTCAAAACCTTTGCCTGCTGATATTTTCAAAACCTGCCCTTTGACGGGCTGAAGAATTTCATAATTTCTTCATAGAATTATTTTCCTTATTTAAGTCGGCAGGGAAACGTTGATTTCCAATAGTTATTTACTCCCTTATTTTAGGGTATTTTCGAAAAAAATGGTGGGGGGGGGGTTAATCCAAATATCAAATCAGGAATCGTATATATTCATTTTTGAGAAAGTGAGACTTTGAGAAAAACAGATGAGTCACACTAAGAGTCTAATGTGCCAGCCGTGGGATCATTGTGTGAAAGATACAGTAGGAGGAGGAAAATTTTCGTTAATTACATAGAAGCAGAAGCAGTGATCTGTCCATGTGGAATAGGCCTAACGCATAATTCATCACAAGAATTGCAAAGATCAAGGATTCAGGCGATAGGATTCAGGTTCCAGTGATTTATGAGAATGCAATTGCACAGGAATCTCGATTTTATCAGGTTCTAGAGGTTCCAACTAGTAATACTGATATTACAGCAATCTGTAAAAGCATTTCACGCGAATTTTGCTTGCTTTATAAGTGATTATCGGGGCACCGAGCTTCGCTTGCTATTTTTATTTATTGATAAACAGAACACAATTCTTTAAAATGATCGTGTTTATATTTTATGGCTGACGTCAGCTTATGAATTTCGGGGATGAAATATTTTGATTTTCCATAGACCGAGTGCGTCTCACTCACTTTTTTATTATCCACAGACGACGAAAGTCTCAGCTGTTTTTCCAAGGATGAATTATCCTTTTAATGTCGTTCAGCGAGTTTTCCCAGGGATGAGACCTAGTACAATCGAATTCTTAAATCATAAACTTAATATGTTCCAAATTTCGTGAAAATTGTTAGAGATGTTTTCGAGATTCGTTGGACATAAATAAATATAAATAACCAAATATAAAAATATATACAGAAATTGCTCACTTAATATAATAGGACTTCCACCATAGATGCTCTTAAAATGATGGGAGTTATTTTATTTTATAACTAGATTTTGGTTTGCTATGTAGGCCCTATTGAAAAACAAATTATTTTTTATAGTAAAATTGACAAAATGCAGTTTTTGACTTTATCTGTTTGAAAATATTTCAATTGGAATAATGCCTTACAATGAATTGTTTCAAAGTAGTTCTTCTCAACATTACGTTTATCGCATCGAGCTAAATTATTCATTTTTTGAAAAAAAGTCAGATTCTTAGACGCTTATAAAAAAGTAATCATTTCAGGCTCATTCTCGCACTGGGCTTGCCACTTGACAATGATTGGCAACTTGGTCAAGCAATGAACATAATAGATAAACAACGAACATTATGGAACAAACATCAATCATTCTACCACAGTGATTAATTTTGTCCTAATTACTTTCAAGAGATACGCCAAAAATCTGTTGGCGACCCAAGTTCATCTTTCTTAAAAATGTTAGATAAGTCATCTATAGAATGTTTACGAATTTCACTGGGTATCAGTTTTTATGATTTTCTACTACAGTAGAATATCTACAATAAGAATATCTATTATTCGTAGTTGACGGGACCAAGCGTTTACTAGGAATTATGCAATTATTAGGTAGGTGACGGATTATCGAGGCTATTGTAGAAGAGCAGAGAGAGATGACGGAGGAGGAGGAAGAGGAGGAGGAGAAGGGGGATAAATTTGGATGCTGATGAAGAAAACAATTGATTAATAGAATGCTGAATATTACGGATAAAATGGAAAATGATA
The DNA here is from genome assembly GCF_014356525.2 of Nilaparvata lugens. Classification (NCBI taxonomy): domain Eukaryota; kingdom Metazoa; phylum Arthropoda; class Insecta; order Hemiptera; family Delphacidae; genus Nilaparvata; species Nilaparvata lugens. The sequence continues at coordinate 20,272,541 of NC_052518.1, read as the reverse complement.
TTCAAATAGTTATTATGTATTAATATAAAAGTTTCAACGACTCATAACTAACGTTCACAAACTGATTACGGTACTTCACGTTGACGTCCAATTCAGTACTCAATTAAACTGAATTGTCAACAGACAGTTGCTTCGTCTGGCATTCTATGTAATCTCGGATTGATGACCTCATGGCTGGAGAATTAAGCGATAGTACACTGAAATTATCTTCTTCCATGGTTTATGAAAAGTTACAAATAAGCTCGAAGATTATTAACGAATAATCTATATAACGAATCATCGAGGGGGCCGAAATACGAAATGCTTTACTATGAATTGTGCAAGTTTTTTAGTTTTTTCAAGGGACTAAGCTTTCACTAAGAATCATAGAGGTCCGAATTATCGAGATTCTATTAATTCAGTATAAATGGTTATTCATGATATTTATGTGAATAGGAATTTACCGTCGTCTTTACTGTTTACCGGCTCTTTTGTCATAGATTCTATGAAAATTACCTGCGCTCTATATTTCGCTCTTTCTCTCACACAATCAGCTCAAAGGATATAACGTTTATCGTGTTCAATCAGTACTTGTTTCTAAAGTTCTAAAACTTATGCTGAACACTGAACAGCTAAATCATCATTCATCCTCAATGAAGCTTTTATTCCTAATTATCTCTCAAGATGTTGATACTTCTCTAATCTAAACAGTCTTGAGAACTTGTGAATCACTATTCCATCAGCCAATGTTCAATTCAGCGTATCACTATATCATTCAATTCTTTTCTCAATTATCAACTATCAACTCAATTGAATTCAGCTAACCACTCAATGCTCAAACTCCGTATTCAATACAGGTGTAAGTATCCATTATCCAAGTATTGGATGGAATTTTAGTATTTATTTATATCTGAATATGTTAGTTATTTTTATCCAATATAACAGGGGTTCCAATTCGTTTGTATACGGAAATGTTTTAGATTCCACGCCTGAGTGATGTGAGGGTACCAGAAAAGAAACTAAATGAAAATCGAATCCAAAATGGAACTAAGTTACTAGAACTGAGACCGAAACACTATCAACTATTTAACTGAAATGAAGTTATATGGATTTCACAGAAAGTATGTTGATAAAGATTATTTCTGAGGTATGATATTTCTGTACCGGCGGTATTTACTTTTGAATTATAGGTCTTCCATCTATATTTTTGATTTTGGTTCTTTTTCCCTAATAACTTACGTTACTCATTTGGGTGGGGTTTTATAAATTCTTGTCCGTAATAAGTGTTGAAAACACATAAATAAAGATTAGATCCTTATCTAAAGTTGATATTCCAATCTGATCACACGAAAACATCAACAAGTACTACTCAAAATACTATAATAGTATATTTTCGTTTGATGATCAATTTTTTGCTGAGTTTGTACTATTATTCTACTGGTTTTTTCTATCCAAATGTGACAAACACTAGTGTGAATTGGTATCGTTGTCTTCTATTTCTCCTGTATTCCAAATATGTAAAAATATATTTGAGCCTTTGCATATCCGTCTTGGGAGTTAAATTAAAAAAAAAAAAGATCGAACACATGCAGAAGAGTGAGCATTATACACTTATTGAGAAACTAGCCGGCTTATTCGCCTTGCCAGATTGGACCTCCGGCTCCTATCAGTTATAAGTTCAACAAGTTCTCTTCGCTCTCCTGCATTTTTCACCTGAATTTGACTTGCTTCGTCAAAAGTCAAAAGATATTTCGACTCTATTCAATTACCGGTTAATTTGAATTATATGAAGTGCAGGATTTTGAAAATCTCTATTTTTATCAGAATGAATAAATATTCAGTTATTTACCAATTGAAGACTTTGTTAAGATACTATGAGAATTATTATATTTCAGTCTAGTCATTTGAAATTTGAGAAAGGAATGATGTGGAGAACTCACGAAACATTAACATCCAACTCTCAATTATTCATTCACATGAGAAATTTGGAAGTATGTATTAAAAACCCTTTAATTTAGCATCGCTATCACCTTGGCTGAACCTGAACCTGTGTATCGAGTTTACATTTTCATGATCAACTGTTCGGGAAAACCCTGAAAGAACTCGCTTCAAACCCTTGAGAATATTGAATTGATTGATTGATTTTTATTTTGTGCTAGGTCCAGACAGACCTATGCACATCAAAATACTGTACAGCAGAAATCACATAGTAAAAAATAATAATAATACAGAATATAAATAACTCTGTTGTAGTTCTGACACTGTGTCACTTGTAAAAATTTGAAAATCACTTACTTTTCTTGGAGTGTTGAGGAATGCATTTCACTCCTGAAGAGGAGCTTCATGGAGCTTCAGCTTCATGGAGCTTCAGCTGATGAAGCTCCTCTTCAGGAGTGAAATGCATTCCTCAATACTCCAAGAAAAGTAAGTGTTTTTCGAATATTTACAAGTAACACAGTGACAGAACTAAAACAGAGTTATTATATAATGTTTCGTTATGGAAAGCAACATCAGAATATAAATGATGAATAATAAATAATGTAGAACGTCTTGTGTACCAAATTTGAACAATTTCTGTCTTTGAGATAATAAAAAAGCAGGAAAATAACGAGGAACATAAATTTTAAGCGTATATTTGGCGAAATATTCGGCGGAGCCTTTTTACAAGCGTTTCCAGACGGCATTTTTAGAGTCGGTAGGGCAGGAAACTCTCCGATTGGCTGATTGGATTGGCGCCTGAAAAAAACGCTCAATATAATCTGGCTCTAATTAGAACGTTTTCTGTAAATATGAGAAAATGCAGAAAAACGCTGAAAAAACTCAAATTTTGGGCGTATCTCTGGCGTTTTCAAAGCCCTTCTAATAGAAAACTTTTCACCTCAGCTTAACCTGTGTACCAAACATACACATTTAACCTGTGTGATTATTATTATTGAATATGAATCCTATCAATTATTGAAAAAATGAGAAAACTCTGGGAAAATGCCAGATTTTGATCGTATTGGTATTTTGGGTGTATTTTTGAGGATATTTTCAAGTCCTGTCATATCCAGACCCTAGCTCTGTATCAAATTTGAACGTTTTCTGTCAATTAGTTCTTGAAGAAGTTGAGAAAACGCAGACAAATACTGGGAAACGTTAAAACCCCGCTAATTTTGGGTGTATCTTTAGCGTTATTACAAAACAGAAGGGTTCCATCATTTTTACAACTGAACTAAATTTTTAGCTGAACTTCGGAACTGAATTTGGACATAATTATTCGGTTCATTTGCTCTCGAAAAATCTAACAAAACGCAGAAAATGCAGAAAATAACTCTCTGATTTAGAAGCTTATCTTTAGCGTTATATCAAAGTCCTTCAAAGACAAGATTTTTATACCCTAGCTGAGCTTCCATACTGATTTTGAACATTTTCTGTTCTTTTTCTTGATAAAGCTGACAAAACGCAAAAAAAAAACGCTGAAAAATGCAGATTTCTGGCGTGTCTTTGGGATTTTTTTCAAATCCGTTCTTAGTACGCCTCTATCTGAACAAACCTATCAAATTTGTACGTTTTCGGTCCAGTTGATTTTTAGTTCTATTGATAAGTGAATGAGTGCAATTTCGCTTTTATATATGAATTTGGGTATGGTAATACGCTAAATTTTCGCAAGAAATCAAGAGGTTAAGAAACGTGAACGAGTGCAATAAGTGAATGAGTGCAATTTCGCTTTTATATATGAATTTGGGTATGGTGATACGCTAAATTTTCACAAGAAATCAAGAGGTTTAGAAACGTTGGGGATCCCTGTAATGTATTTCAATCTTAATAATTATAATCTTCAGTTCAATGTGATTAATCGTATGAAGTTTAATGTCAACCAATGGGCCACATCATCTTAAAATATGTTAGCACTTCAAGTTGGAACAATATATAGAATATAGCTAATTAATATCTAATTATTTGACCAAGTGCTAATCACAAAGTGCTAATAGTGGAATCACAAAAAGACTTAATTTGAATAAGAAAAGTGTGTGAGTTCTTACCTTCCATTTTGAAGAAGTGATTGCTCTTTATGATTTGCAGCTACAATAGTTGTCTATTTCCAAGTGCACTTGTCTTCCAATCAGTGCAGCCCAAGCCCATTATTTTGTTCGCATTTGCACTTCTCAAATTGCTCTGAAGATGAGCGACTAATCACTTGCAAACACTTTTTCAATGCATCAGGTTCAAAATATTAAAATTATTCCCGATAACACAAAATAGGAGAATCACACTTATTTGTCTATACACTCAATATAAGGATGTTCTTTATAATAATATTGAAACACTGTCACAAAATTAGAGTAAAATACTTTCACAGAATAACATAATTTTGCATTCGAAGAGTAATGATAATAAGATAAGTTCACGTTCATTGAATAATAGTAAGATACGACTAAGTTCACTGAATGTCAGTCCATACGGTCTCAGAAAACCACTGAAAAAAAAACGTTAATAAAGTTATTCAAATCTCTGATAATTGAGCTCTATGGTATAACTACTGAGAAGAAAACAGAAATGATAGGAGGGTAAGAGAAAAACTTTTAAACTAGCTATGACCTATTTAAATGAGCCTATGAATTTGTGATCAATGTTGATACCTCGTGCAAATCTGCGATCAAATAATCTACGAGGTGGAGAGTATCCCCAGGCTCAAATTAAAAATGATAATGGTTAGTTTGAAACCAATCAAGCAGGATTAGATTAGTGAAAAAACTACGAGAATAGACGCAGTTAAGAAAAAGGTATTTTTTTTTTAAAGAAGGTAATAAACTTATGAGAAGAGACTTATGAGAAGAGACTAGAATAGAAAATGCACAGAAACCGGTAACGTAGAAGATGATTATGTGTTTTAAGGTAAAGCACAATCAACTAATTGTACTATTAAATCACGAGTGAATGAATATGTTTATTTCCATGTACAATCGACCAGGTACGAATTTGTATGACACGTATATTTTAAGTGAAGTTTCTTCTACGAATAAGAAAACTATCCAAGAATGGTAAAGGAGTACCTAATCTGAATGAACAAAACAAGAGGAGATTTAGATAAGATTTTTTAATTTATGCAGTTTTCAATTTCAGATTTTGATATTTTGAGAGAAAATGAATCGATATTGATGAAGTAATTGATATTTCAAGAGAATGGAAGTTTTTAAGGGCGCATGCATAACTTCAATAGAAGTGAATGGATTGGTGAGACGTAGAAGTTCACTTGAAAGCGAATTACTCTCGATAGAATAATTATTGATTGACGAATTCCAAATAACTCAAATTTCAACTTATTCAGGTAGAAGCAATAAAATATTTGACGAATTATTACGATTTGACAATAATATTATGCTAATTGGTACTCAGTGCCAATAGGGTTGAAAATACGCGAGAATTGAAATTTGTTAGACATTTTGAATTAAAACAGTAATTGTATCTATTAGATTAGTTCAGAATCATGATATTCAGGCAGTTTTTGAAAAAGTTGAAATTCTTGCCTGATTCTTCCGGGTGTTGATTACAAATATTCTGATTTTTCACGGCTGAGTGTTGCTTGCTGAGTCTGAGTTACTTCAATATTCTACAAAGAATTTTTCAAGAACTTGATTTCAACTTGTGCTGGAACTTTTTCCAAATCATCTAAAGTATCAAAGCAACATACTCTTTAACTTAGGGATGTTGACTGGAGTGGTGTTTTTCATGGAAGGAAAAATGCCAGATATTGCCGAGTATCGGAATCGGATTGCAAGCCAATTTTTATGGCACATGAACAAATTTAATATAGGCTAGTGAGGTCCACTTTATTATGACGGTATTTGACCAACTTTGGTTTTGCTATCCTTGTCTATCATTCGACAAAGCCGGTGGTACTATCCTTTTCTAGGTCCACAACGATGACAATTATGTTTTTGACACTGTAGATATATAATTAATTAATGCAGAGAATCGGCATCGCTATTCTTCTATCTTTATCCACTGCCATTATAAGGTGGACTACAGCAACCAACACAATTTTTTATATGTGTCATGCAATCTATTATCTCTCTGACAGATACAATAAAAATTGAATGTTAATATGATTATAATAAATAGACATAAAGAAACATTCGATAATGGAAAAGGTTAATGTACAGAGTGGAAAATGGTAAGGTTTTGTAATAGAAAGGAAAAGAAGGAATTTAGTTAATAACATTCTAACTAAATAATATTCGAAACATAGAGGAATAAACTTTTATCAAAGCATTAGATCAATAGGCTTACATTGAAAGTTTAAAAATTTGTGATATCTTTAATAGAGGAAGGTATTGGCTTTATACATGTACGGAATAGGAAATACACGATTGATGGATGTATCACTCATGAACTGATGTACTGATTAACTTGCATTTTGCATAAAGATTCGGAATTCACCAAGAATGGATATAAGCTACTTCTCATACTCTAATACTCTCATTGCTATAAATCAATTGATTTCAATTCAATAATCAAAACAAATTAACCAATTTGTAATTCAAAGTTTACGCAAAATTAAAAGCCCGACCAAACTGAGCTTGTCCAAGTGACTCCGTAGTGTAATTGGTGCCTAGAACGCACGGCTCATGAATCAAAGGTTGCGGGTTCGAGACCAATAAAAAATATATTTTTTTAAATTCTGATGAAGATTATCTACGTGTTTTTTTTCAACATAATGAATAATTATTATATTCTTTGATGTTTCCTGAACATAAGGAGTTTGCATTTTACAACAAAAAATTTCCCCAGTGCAAAGCACGGGTTATCTGCTAGTATTCTATACATTTCGAAAAATCATTTCAATTACGTATATCTCTGATTTTTAAAATAGAAAATCATAACTGAAGAAAATATGAACTTATAGCCTAATTCTCATCTCTTCGAATCTATTGAAGTCCGTCTATGCGCTTCCAATCTACTCGTCCACTGTGCCAGTGATTGGAAAAAAAACAATTCAAACTATAGTTTAGTATCTGAATAATATATTTGTTCTGAATAGGAGAAAATGACTGATAAAATTACGTTATGGAATTGAGGTCACCGTTTAAAATACTACATTCAACTACTCGCATTCATTACAAGATAAAAACAATATCTTAGAAGTTCTATACTTTAGGAAATTCAGTATTTGGGGTGATACCTACATTTAACTAAACAACTTTTAATAATTATTATTGCAGTCCTAAGAGTCTACTGATTGGCCAACTGTCTCACATGATTACAGATTTTGGGGGCTTCAATCGTGTAATTTTTTATATTCTTGAAAGACTTCAGAGCTCGGTTTTAAAGACTTATTGAAGAATGAGGACTGATTGCGAAGAGAAGTAGAAAAAGAGAGTTTTCGGATTGAAAAATCTGAGCTAGGAAAACTATGGACTAGCCTGTCATGCACAAACTAAGTTTTAATACACTGTTATGGATTATACATTAAAATTTTCTATCAGAATTCATGAAGGGATGAGAGACAATCCACAATTTTCTAATGCGAATTAGAATTTGTGAGGGGCAACCCCAAAACATTCCTAATCAAGATCATTCCCTCATAGGTTTGAAAATAGCAAAAACACCTGAAATAAGTACACTTGAAAATGTTGTGGTAGATGCTTCTTGTCAAGAAAGTAGCCTATTTTAGTTGGTGTTAGACAAAATACGAATGTGCTTTGATCACTTCTCAACCACGACACTTGACACTTGACCCTGTCGTCAGTCACCAGTCACTTGCAGACTCACCCGAGAGGTGTGAAAAGTCGGATCACTCCCAAAAATGCCTCCCTTACTCGAAAGCGCACGCCCAAATCACGGTAGCTTCCGATTGGTACATCCAAAAATTTGGGAGGGGCGATCGACCTAACATTAGACAGGCAAGGAAGAGGGTCGCTTCGTATTTCCGGCTATTTCTGCTTGTTTTCTACGATCTTGGTATGAGCAGACACTTTTTCCAACCACACCACTACTAAAATTACACATACAATCTGGTCATATTTTTTCTAGAACTCTTGGTATCATTGAGCCAATATTTTCTCATATCAATCATTTTATATGATTCAAATATGATCCCATAATTTATTTTTCACCAAGCTTATTAGTAATATTACTGACAACAATTAATAATTATTAAAAAAAATTGTTACAACCACTTATTTGTTAAAATATTTTTGAGAATTTTCTTTAGTTTGCTACACCACTACCAGTATCTAGTAAACTGTGTTTACTAGAATATACTAGACCTATTGCAGATAATTCAAGATTTTTTAATAAATAGAAGTAGTTGTATTAATTTCAAGTCATTATATTAATTGTGGATATCTACTACATCACCTTCACTACAACCCATAAAGTTATTTTTACCAGTTTATTATGCTCACCCTATTTTGAAATACTGTACTTTGAGGTAATTTCTGATTAGTATTCCAAGTAATTATTTTACAATCATGGATTTATTCTATAATTTATTCTGATAGTCTTCTATAATCACTTCAGTTTATATCCATTGCATTTCTATATCTTTTACAAGATAATATTAGGCCCATATATGGGATTGGATTATAACAAAATTGTAAATTCCACCTTTAATATAAATTTCTCCTCTGTAAACTCTCTCCAAAACACTTGTTTGATTATCTCCATTCTAATTTGCAAACTCACCAAAATACTGTTTCCAACCCAAGTATAATATCTTTATCTCTCTCTATCCCGGTCGTGTGTTGATGGGAAGGATATTATTTTTTATCCTTCTCAGAGAATCGACAATTAATTGTTGAAACACCGCCGGTTTATGAAGTTTCATCACAATATTATAAATCGATAGGCTATTCTAATAATTGCATTCAATCTTTATCCTCATTGATTTTTTATACTTTTTAATTTTTTATCGTTGAATAATTAGCAATACCGTCATTTAATGTAAAATAGTGTATACGCCAGTAAATATTGTAGCACAGATAAATAAAGAACTCTAATCTAATCTAATCTAATCTCCCTGTCGTGTGTTAATGGGAAGGATATTATTTTATATAATTTTCAGAGAATTGACAATTATTTGTTGAAACACCGCAGATATATGTAGTTAGATCACAATATTATCATATCACAGCTACACCATTCGAGATGCAGTTCTACCGGCAATAAAACCACAATATAATATCTACAATATTATATTGTAGATATTCAAATTGCATTCAATAGTGATTCTCATTATTCATACTTTGTAAAATAATTGTTGAATAATTACCAATACTGTTATTTAATGTGAATTTGTGTATATGTTGTTACATACATGGATAAATAAATCTTATCTAATCATTCTCTCTCTATTCCCATCAGTAAACTCACAAAAACACTATTATTAGAGGTTTGATTCTCTTTATTTCTTCATTTTCACTCTATTGGGGCATTGGGCTGGCTATGGCTATCACTCTTTACTACTCTATCACTTCTCTGTTTTCGTTAGGGCTACTCTTGAATAGAAACAAAAAATAAAGAATGCCCCTTTTTAAATTGTTCACTCACGACATGTTTTGGCCATGATGTGCATTATCAAGTAATTGAAAAAAAAATATTTTTATTCATATTTATTTTGATGGCATCATGGCCGAAACATGTTGTAAGTAAACAATTTAAAAAAGGGTACTTGGATTTTTATTTTTTATTTCTACTCTATCACTTTATGGAAAATTAAGAATGACAAAATCTCCATTAACTGACGCAGGCAGAGAAGAATTTAATGTAATTATATTCTATCATAGATAAAGGATAAGCATAAGTGAGCCTTTATATTTCTTGTCTCTGATTCTATCCTCACTGGTAGTTCTATTAAACAAAAGACTATTCTCACGACGTTTGCAGTTATCCACATCATTGTTGGCAAGCGAGATGGCTTCACTCATTTTGAGTTGTGAGAATTCATCAACAGCGCGCGAACAATCTATTAAGTTCGATAAACCGAGTTATCATCTAGACCTATTGAAATCAATCCACATATAATATATAAGCTAAATTAACAGTCGCCAATGTGAATTGTACAGATGGTTTCTAAAGACTAGGCTGCTCCAAATTATATGAGAATTTGAAAAAAAAAAAATAAAACTCAGTGTGGTCTTTTAAAATTGACCAGAAAGGCGTGCTCAACCAAAACGTGGTTGAGCAATGAAGTCTGGATAATTTGAAATAACTTTATCTTTCAACCAAACTCGAATTCCATTTTTAAAATCTATAGCTTCGATTTGTTTATTGCACATTAAAAAGGGAAAAATTGTATGGAATTTCAATTTATATGAATAAATAATAAAATCCATTATGTAGGGCCTATTTACATCTGAACACTCCTGTAAATGCCCGTCTGGAGCATACAACGTGAATACACAGTAACAAGTCAACTTAACTAACCAAGTTACTTGAATGATTGTGAAACATAATCCCAGTTCCAGAAATGTTAAATCCCCAGGTAACTATAACTTTTACCCCTTATAACTTTTACAGGAGTGGATGGATGAGAAAGGCAGCCATTCAATTCAATTTATGTTTTTATAACGTAGGCCTATGTTTCAAACCTCTTATTAGTTTCACTTGAAATTCTATTACCTGTGGTTGATAAATAAGCAGGTAACAGCTGACAGTTATTTCAAATGATCCATACCTCACGGTCCAATCTGTATTTACATTCCTGTTAATAACCATTAACATTCGCGAAAAGGGAAGCGATATCTATACAGATAGTTTTCGAAGGACTAGGGTCAAATAGAATTTAAAATAAAATTCAACATGGAGAATGAGAGGAGAGTTTCCACGATGACCCTTGATTACTTTGAGTTTGATTGTTGATAAGGTGTCCTTACTAATTGACAATTTTTTGGCATATAAACTGAAGGATCAACAGGAATTTACATCTAGATTAAGAGGCATGAAGATAAAGTATATTTTTCCAATAACTGATATGATTATATGAGTTCATAAAAGTAACTCGTTATTGAGAATATAATTATTATGATTTTATCGAGCTCCTAGGATGAAACTCATCGACCTTTGAAGAGAATCTAACACAAAATACATTCGACTATAATAACATAATAATTATAATTTAAAACATTTCAATTATTACCGTATCGGCTTTACATTATCATTAAGGAAAGATAACATATCTTATTAAGATAATAAGCACAACATAATTGCGCTATGAGACTGATTATTCCTAGTTACCACATGTATAATCAACACATTTTCCACTACTAAAGAGATAGAAAGATATGGACACAGTCATCATCAATACAAGATATAAGAGCAATTCATTTGGAAGAAGAAATTTAAAGTCGAACGGATACGATAGCAGAAAATTCAAACGAAGCAAGCGGCGTGAGTTCAGACTAGTGAATTTGAGGATTTTGGTCCCACAAAGTGTCAAATTATCAATCAATAAACAGAAAAATAAATTGAATTAAGTAAGACGAAGTCTCAATACTCACCGATTTCATTTGAGTTGCTGAAGAATATACTGCAGATCAACGGCCGGCTCATCACCTGATGTCAGAAAGTTATGCCTAAGAGCATTTTCAGCTGTCATTCGACGGTCTGGCACAAGTTGCAATTGTTCCGCGATGAATTCTGTCGCAGATGGGCAATGTATAATCTCCTTCAAATATATTTCAAGTGTATTGTTTTTATAATTAGCAAATTTTTTGTGATATTCCTTGTAGAATGGGAACTCTTTCGCTTCGGACCAAATATGCTCACTGCAAAATCCACAGATCTCCGATATTTTTTTCATTTGATCAGTGTCATCGTCTCCTCTGAAAAGACCGGGTTCCCTCGTGAAGAACTCAATAGATATAAGCCCCGAGCTCCACATATCAACCTTCTCGTCATATTTTCTAGATCCAAAAAGAAGCTCCGGGCTTCTATACCACAAGGTGCAAACATTTGCACTAAAGCATGCCTGACTCTCTATCACGACAGAACTTCCAAGATCGCCGATTTTTATAACTCCTTCATTTGAAATGAGTATGTTGTCCGCTTTTAGATCCCGATGCATAATTCTTTTACGATGCATAGCTGCTAATCCTGTGAAGAGCTGCTTTAACATATTTTTAATATGACTCATATCAAACTCGATATTCTTGTAGAAGAGGACTTTTCTTAGGTCTGCTCTGCAAAGTTCCATTACAACTCCGAATTGATCGCCGTGTTTTATTACCTCAATAAATTTTACGAAGTTCTCCTCATGTTTAAGCAGTTTCATTGCTTCTACTTCACTGTAATTGATGGTTTCAACACCACCTCGAGGTTTTTTGAGAGCAAATAATTTTCTAGTTCCGTGTTCTTTCCGCAATACTTTATACACATTTCCAAAGGCACCTTTGCCTATTTTTTCAACGATTAAGTATTTTTTTGGTGAAAAAACTGGATCTGGACAAGTGGAAGTAGTAGACTGATCCATTTTATAAAACTTATTTGTTTTAATCCACTTAACTCATTGGAACATTTCATTCAAGTCCGTAGGTACATGAACACTACCGTACCCTAGATAAACATGTAAAAATTATAACTTCACTATGGTAATTATTATTACGCATACACAAAACAAATTATATTTCATTGTTTAGAAATGCAGTTGTTAAGTTCTACTGACTTCTCCCGTATTCACTTTTTCTTTGATAGTGCTACTACAATAACTATTGAAACGAAGTTAAAATTATCAAGTACTCTTTATACAATAAGTATTTTATTAATTCACATGTTGAAGCATTTTGTGCACTTGTGCATTAATAAAATATTATGAAAAGGGTACTTGATGATTTTTATTTTATTCCAATAACATGATCGATAATTTGATTGAAAGTTAGGCTTTGAAATAAATTTGGAAATTGGATAGGAACTAAACGCACTGCTCACTTAATTCACTAGATAAATAGAAGGATTGACGGAGCACAATAAACATGAGTGTCAGTCACAACGGTTCGAAAGGAACTAAATGAAATCAATACTGAATAAAGTAAACGGCAATATGGCGTTATCTACTCAACCCCACTGCTACTCCATCATCTAGGAATACGATGGACCTAAGCATAATTATTTTCTTCCTTATTTAAAGTTTATAAAGTGATGAACCAGAAATCTACTTTTATAATCATACTCACTTCGTTTGAATGGTGTCTTTGTTTATTGGACTGTCTTCATTTCAAGTATCTTAGATAAGTATCTCAAGTATCTCAGCATTTTCAGAAAACAGTCGCCTCTCAATGGAAATAGGAAGTGTTTTTTTTTTGTGTAAAGACTGTCTGCTCTTATCTAAACTTCAATCTTATCTACGCATTTCTCTAGAGAAAACATTTATACAACACTGGCAAGTTCCTTTGCTTATTCTATGCTTGTATGATATTTGAAAATGAGAAATACAGCTTGCTAATCGTTTCGATAAAGATATGATGATATATACTATGATAATATACCCCCGATAATTATTCAAATTGATACTAGTGAGCCCTTGACTGAGAAACTCACTCAAAATGTATTGATATACTGTCAGCTGTTCTATTGAAGGCAGTAGAAGGTTTCATTGAGTTTCTTATGCATGCGATTGATAATCCAGCTGACAGCTCATTTGCGATTTGTGTTTATATTCTTCTCATGCACTGTTATTTCCTAATCCTATTTCTTCTAATCCTGTAATTTCCTAACAAAAGACGAAAGACAGAGAACATTAATTTTTTGCCCAACAAACTTAAACTGTATTATGGTTCAAATAATTCGTATTGTAATTTTGTAGTTGATTGATAAAAGCAGTCAACATTTATCGTCGAACATACAAACAAATATTCCCTAGCGCGGCTGGAGCACATAACCTATATAAATTTATCAGAGATGAAACGTAGAAGAAATATAGTAGCCAACACTTACAATTCATCTACCGTCATAACGTTAATACAACATAAAAATCCAACGAGTAATAAAATCTAATCAATTTATAATTTATGTGACGACTAGCCGCACGGCTAAAGGAATTTTACTTTTAGGAGCTATTAATAATTAATTCTAATATAATTTATTTTGAATGATCATTATTACAAGTAATAATTTGCATCACTAATAATAAAATAATAACTATTGATGTATTAATATATTCAGAATACATTATTCTCAAATAAATGAGTTATTTTTAATCTTTGTTTAAAAATGTTTTTCCCCAAACATATGACAAATCACAGCTAGAAAAAAAACTGATCAATCAGATAATAAAAACTATTTTGCTACAATTTTTATACAGTTAGGGTCTCTTCACACTTAGCTACGCTACACTGAAATACGTCCTATCTCCCAATGTTAAATCAAAGCTAAGAATGTGAACCGGTCAGATTCGTAGTTTGCATGTAACATTGTGAAATAAGACGTATTTCAGCGTAGCTTGAAGATTAAGTTTGAAGAGAAACTTAATCATATGTTTCAATCAGTGAGTTCGCCAAAATTCAAGATTATCAATATTATCATGGGCGTAGCCCCCCTGGCCCCCCCCCCCCCAAACTTCCGATAAATTTTTTTTTCCAGAAATTGTATTTAAATATATCTGTTCCACATACATGAATATTAATAAAATAAATTATAAGCTATCAGTTCACAAATTAGATAAATAATATATGTTATTATTGACCGAACGTTGTGAGGTCTGAGTTTAACTGGAATTTTCTTTTGTCTGTATGTATGTAACGAATTTACGGCCAAGGGCGATGATACAATTCGATGAGATTTGGCAGGAATATTGCTTTTTCAGCTGCGCGTCGATGTATACTCATGGTTTTTTGAAATTTTGCATTTTAAGGATATTATGAAAGGAAACGGAATTTTCTCCATATTCCGATATCAATAATATATAATCTAAATGAATGTGCTTTTTAAATTAAGTTTGTTTTTTCGGTTCTTTTCCAAAATTATTTCTTTAATATACGAATCTTCTCTATTCAAGTGATAATAATGTGAAATATCTGTTCTATTTTTTGCTTTGAAGCATCTAAATTTGAAAATTTACTTTGTGAACATATTAGTGGTCTGTAAATTTTGCGAAGTGAAGAGCTACAAGACTTAACCTATTTCGGACTATGTGTAACCATATCTAAATTGGGGAGAGGAATAGCACAAGGTTACCTTATTTTTCCTCTCCCTATCATTTATATGATGTATACTTATTATATGAATCAATAATCAATAAAAGTTAATCAATAAAAGTTATTCTGAAGATATGATTAGTCACACTATAGAATTATTCATAATCAATCAGCTGCCAAGTGGATTATTCATTGCATGCATCACACAGATGTCTGGAGAAGCCGTGTCTATTATTATTATTTTGAAGAACAGGTGACATCAGATACTTGTGGTTGAGAAAACTGCGTGAGGTCTACTGTTCACAAATAATAGTATAGATTGTTATAAATAAGAAATGGTTATCATTAATGCATGTTCCCCTCAACATGACAGCACTAGTATGTGCATCAAATGCTTACACAGTATTTTGCAGAGTATCAACGTTGTAATCTATTATCAAATCAAATGATAAGGTGTTCACTATATGGCAATTATGATTTCTGTAATTACTCTGATCTTTACCCTATATTTAAGGGGGTAAGGGGAGCGAGGGAAATGGTTGCAATTAGATCTACTATTATTTTGTAGTATTGTTCCATTTTAGAGATTTTTATTATTAGTAGTTTAATAATTATGATTTTCTCATCATCACGCATTTTTCACTGTGATAATTGCCCAAGAATAGCATTATCTTATAAATTTCCGTCTCAAGATGACGAAAATTGCCGCCTCTTCTATAAGATGTTGTCCATTTATGGAAATTTATTATTCTCTTGATTGAGAAAATCTCTCATAATAATTTTCAAGAATGCTGCTGATATTATATCAGCTGTTTTATTGAAATTAATTCAAATATACCATATGACTCTTGTATGATTTTTCCTCTAGTGATTATCGAGTCTATCTGTAGCATACACAATACAGCTATATTGAGAGCCTATTCTTTCTTGTCTGAAAAAAGACGAAAGAGTTTGTAAATTTTTTTGGCCAACGAGCTTGATCTAGTAAGGTTCGAATAATATCACTTTTGATAAAACTGCAACTCCCGCTAGAACCAATAATTCCTCCAACATCTTGTCGCTTGTAGAATATTCTATTCTATTCTATTGTGTACAAGCGAATGTGAGTACACATGGCTAGTTTACAATCCAACTCGCTAAAAAGCCGGCTAGTTGGCGTGTAAGTCGCCGGCGGAGTCGAGTGCGTCGATGACACTGGGCTAGTTTACGAGCTGCTAGTAAAAAAGCTGACTTGTAGCTTGTAAACTAGCAAAGAGTAATCGATTTGTGTTTTCAAAAATCTCACACTTTTATGTATCGCAAAAAATATTGAAGATATTACACAACTTTACTAGACAAAACTCGTGGGAAATTCATTAAGCTTCATTCTCGAATGGTACCAATAGTCTTGACGATGAGACGTATTGTTCCCAAGATATAAACGTGTAGGCCGAAGCAATAATTTATTGAAAAAAAAATAAGTTTTGAACAACCGTTAGCACAAGGGGTATAGGGAAATTCGATATGTTCACCTTCTAATCTTTTAGTCTCCTTATTTATCAGACATGAGTGGAATGAAAAAATGCATAACCCAACAAAAAAGACCTGTAATTCTGTTCAAAGGTTTTGAGTATATAGAAGGGACGGCTTACGCAAAGACAACCAGAATGATTTGGCGATGCTTGACGAGTGCATGCTCGGCATCTGTAAGGACTGTCTCTGAGGAGGCCAACATATTGAGAGTTGAGGGTAAACATAATAACTCTTCTGCTATGAGTCCATCCCCATCCCCTTCAAGGATATAGTGCGGTACACTATAGTGCGGTTACTGTCTTTTTAAATGAGAAGGTGGTTATGTGATTCATGATTTCGATACAGAGTTCCATGAAAAAAAGAATGGTGAAAACTACACATTGATATCTCAACCCCTATCATTTTCTTATGTAGAAAGTTGTAAATTATGTTGCATATTAACCAGCTGACATCATGTGTCAGCGCATGAAGGACTCTGTGATAGCTCCTAAGTAGCCTCAGCTGATGTTATGAATGAATTTTAGTTTTGCGAAAAGTGTGGAAGACATGAATTCGCAAAATCAATTGGGAAGGATTAACAGTATAAATTGTATGATAAAGAATATTTTATACGAATGAAAGTAGTAAGAGCTTTAAAGCTTGTGCATTTTATCCAAGAATAGTTGCAGAACATTCTTATTTTCTGTATAGCTTGCTCATTTTTTACAATAGGAAATCATTTCTTGTTGTTGTACAGAATTTAATAAACTATAGTTTGATCTTTTCAATTAAGACAATCAGAAAGAGATTCAAGAACTCAATTTGAAATCTCAAGTTTTTTATTCTTGACACTTGAAACAGGCGAATCAAATTTTAAAAATACATTAAACATCGAAGTAAGACTAAAGTGGTTCTATCCAAGTGTAAATCTTGATAATCCACACTCATATCTTAAATATCTCATCAAAAAATTGACTCAAGTGCTTATGTCAAATAACCAAAGTATTATTAATTTAGAAAATAACGTTTGGGAGACTTCATTAATGACACATTTTATAGACAATTAATTTATTCTAGGTGCAATTACAATAATTCGGATCTCACAGAAACTAACAGTAATGAACTTGACCAATATTTTACTCTACTTATGTTTTACCATTTCACGTATGTGCTGAATGTGGCCAGTTGGTGTTGACATGATTGATTTTTTAAAGGTCGACGTGTCCTCTGCTCCAGTAACCTTATTGATTATGTCAGCTGTTTTCTTATTTTCTAGTACAGTGAAATGATTTCCTTCCACAAAAATTACGCTAACAGGCTCTTTCGTATACTGAAACGAAAATGAAGCAATGTTAGTTTTCACAGCGTTCATACATTTTAATTCATAATATTACGAGTATGACAATGAAACTGTCATGATTTTACGATGATAGGCTCTTTAGGATAGCCTACTGAAAAATTTCGTTTTCACGGCGATCCCAACAAATTTGGTATTTTGTTTGAAAATATATCTAATTAAAATTTCAGAAATATATCCAATTATAGCGTTAGAAATATTAGTAATTATGAACATAATTATTAAACAAATATTACATTCATTCTATAATTAAAACTAAAGTGCGATTCATGCCAATAAGTCAGTATTGGTTTGAGAGGGAGCATCGTTGTCAAGTTTTATTATAATTACTGAACAGTGATAGCCAGGACCAAATGTTTTTGTTGTGACTGTACTGTAGTAGTCTCGAGTGGAAAATAGAATAATAATTGAATAGAAGAATCTATTTGTAACAAAACAAAAACACAAAAAACATTACAATTTAAAATAAAAATGGTAGCACAGAACAAATCTAGATGTGATAAAATGTACTGTGTATAAGAATAATGTAAGTATAAGTTTGATTTTAGATAGATTGTTGGTAGCAGTGAAGAATCAGCTATTAACAATGAGGAAGCCCTGAGTGAGAGGATAAAACAATAAATTTTACCAATAACACGAGCAACGCTACAGAGGGGTATGAATAATTTCTTAAAACATCTACATGAGTGTTTAGTCGAAAACGAGCACCACTTTCAAACTTTGTTCTTCGTACGTAATTTACATATTTTCGCCCTCTCTAATCACCAAAAAGGCAACATCCTGTGTACATGGAGAACAATTTGAGTTTCGTTCAGTAGAAATTTTAAAATAAAATACATAAAGATACAGTATTGGAAAGTGTTACAATTACAAAATAAGTTGACTATTGCAAAAAAGAAAGATGTTAGCAATTCAGAGAATTCTTTGAGAAAATAGGAGTTTTGTTAAAATCATAATCAATGAATGTTGGATGATTCAAATGATAATATATTAACGGTAAATCAATAATAAAAGTTCTGTTAACAAGTAACTTGTTATTAAAATACAGTCATTTACTCAGCATTAGATAATTGTCATTTACAAAGAAAACTAAAAACATATAGTTTAATACTTCTTGAAACCTTCTATGAGAGAACCAGAAGATGTCTAGGTCCCTGAAAAACGATTGAAAAGTCCTTGAATTCTATTTATTGGAGATTGTAGATTGAGAAATTGGAGATTGACACGAGCAAACAAAACGTGGAACGACAAGCTATGGTTGAGATGTATACAGAGTTGGTGGAAATAATGGAAAGCGCTTGATATTTTTTTTAAAAGGATAATTTTACAGTAGGTTTCATGGAGATCCTATTCAAGTTGAAAAACTACTTTTCTGCCGCTTAAAATTTTTATCCGCTATATTGAATCCAACTTCATTTTTTTAAATGGGAAGGTGGTCATGTGGTATATGATTTCAAAACAGAATTTCAAGAGTTAATGAATGGCTGAAAACGCACATTGATATCTCAAACAGTTTCAAAGATATTCACATTTGAATATACTATTGAACCATACAACAGAGAAATTAATGAGTGTGAATTAAAATACTTTACTTTTTGTTAAATGGTTAAATGTGGGAGTGAATGCCACTATTGAATGAACTATGAAGGGAAATAAGGGATCTAATATTTAGTTTGGATTTATATAATTTTATTCGAAAAACTATTTCAAGGGTATTTTAGGGATAGTCAAATGGACAATAAGTATTGCATCTTTTAAATTCTATGATTCTCAGGAATTTGTTCAGTAAGCGCTCTAAAAAAAGTATGTGGTGTGTGGTCATTACAATGAGGATTCGAAATACAGAGGCATACTCTAAGATACTTCTGACTAGTGATAAATATACAAAATATGACTGGTGAGATATCATTGAAAGGTCAACTTATTTTCAAGATGAACCCCATCTGCTGATTGCCTTATTACACAAAAATTCTGCATTTATGTTAAAGGAGAAATCCGAACTATAAACGACACCCAAATCCCTAAAAGACTCTACCTCCTCCAACAAAACACCATCTACACTGTAATTCGCTCCATGAGGAGCCACATGCCGGGTAAACGATAGAAAGATTCTTTTTGCTATATTTATAATAATAAAGCTTCATCAAAAACCTTGACAGCACCAAACCATCTCGTTTCAGAGGTTTTTGAAGGTTGACAATATTTAAAAAATAGCGTATTATGTACACTTTTCAATAATGTTGACCGACTAATAGATAAAGTTTTGAAATAATGTTTGTACATAGTTTTGTGCTTCCTGCTGAAGTAACCAAACCTACCCCTATCTTTGGATAATCTCTTAATCGCAAAACTGGTCGTTCTCTCTTTATTCTCTTGTTCCGCGGCAGTCTTGTAGTAAAAATGCTTGCCCACCGATCGTCCTACATTATCAAGACGTGTCCACTTCCATTCAAAAAATAATGTGCTTCTACAGGTGCGAACAGATTTACGCGCCGCGAGCACGAGCAATTTACTTTTAATCAGCTGATGCCAATCTTTTTATATCTTTATCTTACCGTTTCTGTACAGATACAGATATAATCAGCTGATCAGAAGTGAAATTTGCGTGTCCGCGGCGCGTAAATCTGTACGCACCCTACGAGTTCAAAAACCTTAAACTATCGCACTTCCCTAAAAATTGATCGGGCATTAAAAGTACCTCAATATACGCATATACTGTTCCTTGATTTTTTCAGTTCCTTTTGTATTGCTTGTGTTCCCGGTGCGGGTGTATGTCTCTAATTGCTACGTCTTCTGTATTGCTGTACTTTTCTTTTCATCGGCTGCTCCTCCTGTTTTTTCTGTGTTCCGCTCTTTGGATTTATGGTATTATTTTTTGTTTGCTGAGCTGTATTATCTTTTCTCTTATCTGCATTTAGCATAAGCAACATTAGCAAACATTTTCGTCAAGAGCTTATTCAAACAGTTTTCCTAGCTATTTTCTCCTCCTTCATCCCCTCTCAGATAAGAAATGTTGGCAGGCTAACGTACAGAAGTTGGGCTCCCGTTTCAATCGGTGTTTTAAGTGTGTTATTGTTAACAGTTTTTCTTCAAATTTTGACAAGGTGTGCTTTGAACAGCATTACAGCCGATCGTGTCAACTGATAGTGGAAATCTCTTTTAGAAGTGTGTATAATCCATTTTTAAAGTTTTACATTAATGTCTAAACCGAACACTCGTTTCGGAACCAAGGCCGTTGTTGGTGATAAGGCTGCATCGTCACCTGCCCAAAAGCAGCAGCAGCGTGCGCAACAGAACAAACAACAACAGAGAGGGGATACTAGCCGGCCTCACTCCTCTTCGTCTTGCTCGTCGGCTGCAGACGGCGTCCCCGTTGCCATGACGACCCAGAGCCAAATCACCGAGGCATTGGAAGCGCTGCTACTCTGTGATGACTTCTGCGATCGGTTTGCGGCGAGAATAGAGGACCGTCTGTGTGACAGCCTATGCGCGACCGTCACCGCTGCGTTAAAGGGCAAGCTTCAGACTGCTGTTGAGAGGATCGACATACTCTCCAAGGAGAATGAAGTTCTGAAAAAAAAGGTTGAGCAGCTTCAAATATCCAGTGACAACCGTTTGGATGGCCTCGCTCAGTATCAGCGGCGAAACAACGTGAGAGTGTCTGGCGTGCCGGAGACCGAGGACGATGACATATCGACGAGTCTGGTGGCCATGGCGGACCTCCTCAACTCCAAGCTGGGCTTGGAGATAAGGCCGGATGACATCGACCGGTGCCACCGCGTCGGGCGCAAAGCAAGGGCGAACGAACAGTCTGGTGCACCACCCCGACCTCGGCAGGTGCTCATTAAATTCATCAGCTATCAGCGCCGCAGCAGTGTAATTTCATCCAGGCACAAGCTCAAGAGCACCGGAATTTCAATTCACGAGGACCTCACCAAGCCAAGACACATCTTCTTAAGGCGAGTGGCTGACAAAGTCGGCTACAAGAACGTGTCGTCCCGTGATGGCAAAGTGATTTGGAGAGAAAATGGTAAAATTTTTACACACACTTTCAATGACCCAAACGATAGGATAAAAGTGGAAGACTCATAGAAACTGAGGGTTGAGAAACTGAATTTCTGATGGTTGAGGTGACGGTTGGCTCAGAGAACTTGTTGGTTGTGGTTGTATATCGTCCTCCCAAGGCAGGTAGATTGTTCGTTCTTGAAAACGACCTGGTTAATGTTATGCATAGGTATCAGCATGTAATCACTCTAGAGGACTTCAATGCAGACCAGATGAAGGATACATTTGAAAGTAGACAGGTGAGGTCCCTATTCGAGTCAATGAATATGACAATTCTCGATAGTTCACCCACTTTTCATAATGAGACTTGCCACACGTTGCTTGATCTTGCAATTGTCAGTGATCCAGATTTTGTCTTACCAAATGGTCAAATGTCATTCAGTATGTCAGCTCATGATTTGATTTGTATCATCTATAGTCTTGAACATAACATAAGATATACTTCAAATAGTAAAGGCAGGAATCTGAGGCATATTGATTTGGACCGTTGCTTTGCTGATGCTGTGGAAAAGCCTTGGCACAATATTGTGCATTTGGATGATATTGATGATAAGGTGAATGCTTTCAACTCCATGGTTTTGTCAATTTTTGATCAACATGCACCGAAACGTGACTTCAAGGTCCAGCGTAGACCATGCCCTTGGTTTAATAGGGAGATATCTCTACTGAGGAGTGAGAGAGACAAAGCTAGGCGCGACCATTCGAGGTCCGGCTGCAATGTAGACTTTGTAAGGTATAAGAGTTTGAGGAACCAGTTGAGGTCAGTTTGTAGGAGAGCTAAGATCCAATATTATAATCGGCTATTTGATGGTAAGAAATCTACTTCGGATCTCTGGAAGAACATTCGGAAGGTTGAGATTGTCCCTCCCAAGTCAAGAAATGCACCTGTAAATGTGTCCTTGGACCAGCTAAATGAGTTCTTCTCCACTCCATCACCGCCCTCTTCATTTTCTCACCATCTATTGAACTATGCCATGATAAACCAAACCAATCACACACTTCCATGTGAAAAATTCTTCTTTGCTTACATCCTTCCTGAGAGAATCTCCTCAATTATCCTTTCAATTGGAAAAAATAATAAAGGTGTTGATGGCATTCCAATAACGTTTTATAAAATAATATTACCCATCATCGTTCCGGCAATTACACACATATTCAACTTTTCCCTACAAATGGGAGTTTTTCCTTCTCTTTGGAAGCGCTCTTTAATATGTCCTGTCCCAAAAGTAAGTAGTCCTTGTTCCCTGAAAACTTCCGTCCTATTAGCATAGTTTGCACTATTTCTAAGGCGCTTGAGAGGGTTGTAAATGAGCAGACCTCAATCCATTCGATTTTTTCGATCAAAATCAGTCTGGCTATCGCTCATCACATAGTACATCTACAGCTCTTTTGAAAATAGCAGATGACATTCGTAATGCTATGGACAACCGTATGTTCTCTCTCCTTATCACATTCGATTTCACTAAAGCTTTTGATAACGTTTGTCATTCAATTCTGCTACATAAACTTGCAAATCAATGTAATTTTTCTTCTTCATGTCTCTCCTGGTTTGAATCCTACCTAAACAATAGATATCAATGTGTGAGGGGAGTTGATGGCAAAACTTCAGGGTGGTTACCTGTTGTAGCAGGCGTTCCTCAGGGAAATAATACTTGGACCCCTCCTCTTCTCTATTTATATGAATAATCTCCCTCAAATCTTTCATGACATATCATACCATATTTATGCTGATGACCTTGTGTGTTACAATCACTTTCCTTCCGACAGTGCTGCTGACTCTATTGCTGCGATGAATGTTAACATTCAGTATTTGATTGTTTGGGCTAATGCGCACTGCTTGAGACTCAATGCAAATAAATGCAAAAGCATCATTATCTCTTATGGTCGGTTGTATAACCAAATAGATTTCAATGCACTTCCTCAAGTAATGCTAGCAAATCATGCTCTCCAATTTGAAAGTTGTGTGAAAGTCTTGGGAATACAGCTGGATAAAAACCTGAATTGGTCAAATCAGATTGGTGAACTGACAAATCGAGTATTTGCCACGATGCACCAATTGAAGCAGTTGAAAAATTTTCTTCCAACCCACCTCCGCGTTTGACTGGTACAGAGCTTAGTAATTCCTATAATTGATTACTGCAGCATCGTTTATAACGACATTACTGAGGAGCTAAATTTGAAATTACAACGATCGCTCAACTACGCAATTCGGTTTATTTTTGATGCGAGAAGAGATGACCACATCACGCCATATTATAGGAGGCTGAATTGGTTGAAGTTGAAGGAGAGAAGACAAATACTTCATGTTGAGTCTTGTTTATCAGCTGATTGTCAAGGGGAGAGGTCCTCGGTATTTGAAGGAAAGATTTACACTCTTAGCTCATATTCACAGCAGGAACACGCGACAGCATGAGTACTTCCTTCAGATACCTCGTTACCGCACAGTTATGTATAATAACTCATTTAAGGTTACGGCTTCAAGACTCTGGAATGATCTGCCCAGGGATGTTATTTTTGCAGCAACCTTGGGTACGTTCAGGTCCAGGCTTGTTGCTGTGTTGAGTGAGACTGCTTAGAGATGTTTTCATCACAATCTTTTTGTAGATGTTGTGAATATTTATTTTATTTTTTATTGGAAATTTTCAATAATCGTTGAAGGCGATTGTTTTGTAGGCCTACAATAACAATAATTTTTTTGCTCGTCTTGCTGGGGTGTTGGAGCGTTTGATTGACACCTGCAGATACCTTTAAATCATAATACCTAATGGCATCTAATTTTCGTTGATTGTAGGCTAAAATTCTATTAGATAATTTATCCTTTTTTTCACTATATTGTTATGAATAATTATATGATCTTGTAGTATTATTATTATTATGAGAATGTAATGAAATCATGTCATGTAACCGTGTTATCATTTAAGATAATTTGTAAAACTGTAATTATTATTGTAACCATGTTACCATAGGCGACAAGCCTAGTAATAATTGAAAAATAAAATCTATCTATCCCCGAACCCAACGACACCTCCGGCTCATTATTATGTGCTCCAGAGGTGGCATGCGTATCGGTCTTATAAACTGACTCAACATTTCTGGCGAATTCGTCAACAATAGCAGAACTCCCCATTCAGCGACATCACTGTCTCCACAAAAGACGTTAGGTAAATCAAACACATTACGATAGTCAGTTCGAAACGCCTGATTCTTGAAATACTAACCATTTTCTATTACTATTACTACAGGAGAATTTTCAGAACTGGCTACATCTTCAGGGACATATTTTCCAATATGTAATAAGATTTTAATAACTTCAATTTTCAAAATATGATTTTAATACCTTGGAAAGTCCATAGTCTTCCTCTGTGTGCATAGCGACTTCGGATGGCCTGATAAGTGTTGTTGGTGAGGACAGTGAATTGTGTTGTCCGTTGTATTTCAGCACAGACTTGACGCGGTGATAAGCAGCGTTCATGATCAGTTTTTGGTAACGTTTGCTGTATTTTGTGTGATCGGGAGCGCTGTCAATCAAATTGTTTAGCCTTGTCTTCCAGTCTGGAAGATTTCTCAGCGTCTCTTCAATCTGCAATTAATTATAGAGAGATAAAACTTGAAATGGTAATGAATTTAGTATAACTGTAAGTTCTTGTTATAATTTGTAAATTCAAGACTTCAGATACCGTATATATTTCTTAAAAGAAAACTAATACTGTAGATTGAATAAAAAGGCTATAAAATTGTCAAAACCACAGGTTTTATTAAAATTAGAAAGTTTTATTGTTAGACAAGTCTTATTAAAAGTAGAAAGTTCTGTGGTTTTGAAAATTTTTTAGTATTTTTATTGAATATAAATAATTACCCCAATATCATCTTCTAGTAGACTTGTAGTTGCAATAGTAAAATAATTTGAAATTTGTTATTGTCTTCTCTCAATACCAATATTCAATTTTCAAATATCATTTTGATTGATAAATCCTGGAAATAGAATTATTATTAGAATATTTTCTATCTCTACTATCCTATTTGATTCTATTGTACATGGAATGTATGTCTCCCCCTAAGTAGTAGCATGTTTTATTACAGCTAGAGACTACTATTTTTAGAAGAGATAACAAGAGAAACATTGAGTTTTTGACACATAGTTATGTAGAGAGGGTCACATAATTTATATTTTTGAATCCCACAAATTCTATTACATAATATGCACATACTTATACCATTATCAAATATGATTGTTATTATCTTGAATTGTGAGGATAAAACAATACTGATTGTCAGGCTCTATTTATTCATTTATTTATTTATTCCAAGAAAACAAAGAAAGGCTCACAGACAAACTCCAGTAAGAACCTTAATGACATATATGATAGTATAGCATTACAATTAACATACGAAAAAGAAAACAAAAGAAAATATCGCACTTCATAAAATATTCACGATTCAGTATCTATATAATAAGAGAGAGTAGGGTTGTGTTTGTTCGCATCAAAACATGTCAAATTGTGGATTGCATACCGGAAAAACGGGAATGATTTAGATCTCCAAATTTTGCACATTGATTCTAAAAATATCAATCTCGTGCACCTCGAGGCCCAAATTTCAATTTTCCTTCTAGATTTTTCAGAATTAATGTATAAATTTCATTCATGGGACATGAAGTTTCATGTGGCATACATTGTTCATTGTTGTAAAATGTGTTTGTTTATAAGGAGTTATTACAAGACATTCAATTTAGAGCTTAGTCGTGGTTTAGCGGTAGATTACTCGACTTTGGAGCGAATGTTTCTCGGTTCAAATCCCGGTTCCATCCAATTTTTTTGTACTTGATTTTTTCCTTTGAAACGTATTATTATAAATTATTTTTTGATGGAAGTTGTTTTCATTATGATTGAACTTAGATTTCATCAAATAATTATTTTATGTAAAATTTTGTGACCAGTACAAATGAAATGGACATAGCATATGTTGTATCAATGGAATTCATAAGAAAAACATGGATAGATCACAATAAAATTAGTAATAGTTTATATTCTTCAGTTATAATGAATTATCAGACACAAATTCGGAAACGAATATTTATTTATTTCTTACAAAAACGAGGAAGACTACAGGCATTAAGCCCAAAACAGTCTTCAATTTAGTATTGTAGGTTTTTTGTTAGGTACCGGTATTTGGGAAATAAATGGCTACCTGATTCAAATCAAGTAGGATCTAATCGATACTAAAATTTATGTATTGAAAAAAATTAATATGATACTGTTAGGTTTTCAAGTATTATGTTAATGAAAAGAATTGGCTTATACACATACGGGACAGGAAATACATGAATGACGCATCATCTTGAAAATTTGCATATAAATTCTTAATTTTTACCAAGGATGATTATAGGCCTATTTTAGATTCTTCAAGAATTCAGTAGTTCAAGTTTTTAATTAGACCCTTGCGCAGCACGGGTTACCTGCTAGTAACTAATAAGATTAGAGGAAAACGATATTTGGGTTGGATTCCGGAAAGTTAGTAAAGGTGTATAGGATGAAAGATATATATATATAATTGTACAAAGAAAAAAGAAACATTTGAAAAAAGGAGAATTAGTAGAGCTCAAAAATAATAATTTATTCATCAATTGAGCAGCATAATTTTTCACAAGATTTTTTGAATGTATTAAAGCGGTCATAGAAGGGGTCAAGGAATGGGTTTAGTCTATTGTACAATCTCATTGTTCTATTTAGGTAGGAATTGAAATGGTGAGCGGTTCTGACAAACGGTATTTGAAATAGCATTTTAAGTCTTGGGCTACTGCATGGAACATGGAAATTTAACAAATTGATGAAATCTGGCATGAATATAATTATTATTATTTAGAATTTCATATAATAACATTAATGCTCTAATATATCTTCTGGTTTTCAATTTTTGGACTTTAAATGTTAACCTTAAGGTTTCAGTGGGAAAAGCTATATATATCTATTGATCTGATGAAACTTTTCTAATAAAAATTAATGTACCAGGAAACTTTTCCTGATAAAGACCCTATAAATGTACAACAGTAAATTCTGAAAAAGGGAATTTCTTCATATAATAATTATTTAACGAAAATCCTAAATAAATGCTGCAAATCACCCCGAAGACTTCTGCTACTGCAGACATTGACATCAGGGTTAACAGCTAGATGGAAATTCGATGAGAACTACTATCCAAAAATTAGTTGCCAGCCCGGGAATCGAACCCGGTACCTCCCAATTACTAGTCAGGAATGCTTACCCTTACACCAAACTGACAATCTCTGGATAGCAGCGCTCATTTTATACGAAGCCATAGCGGCTAACCAGGTACAGATGGAATTTAATTTCTGTAATTTATTCATAACTGTAAGGAATTATTGTTTTAATTTTTAACTCAACCGTAACGATGTGAGAGAGACAGTAGTCAATGACCTTGGCAAAAATTGAGACAATTTTAGAGCTAATAGAATGCCATAAACAAATATTTCACATAGATATACTAGTATTTTTCCTAGTTAATTGATAAAACAATTACCTCTTGTGTATCCTGTGGCCAGACCAATGCAATGAATCTCAAAAGCAGCTGAACCTGGATGTTGGTTTCTGAGAGATCGTGTAGGAATGACTCCTCGGTTATCATTTTGAGGAAGTCGGGTGAACTGTCAATGAGCACTGTTTTCCCATGGATACCTCTCTTTTCCAGGAGAGAAACCAATTCCATGGCGATTAGACCTCCAAAAGAGTAGCCAACGAGATTGAACGAGTCTTCAGGCCTTAGCCGCTTCAACACATGCTGTAAAAATCACAATGATTCTATTTCATTTTGACTATTTAATTAATAGTTTTATAATAGTTTAATCACCAACACAATATATGATTAGACGACCTCCTAGAAAGTTTAGCGTTCAAATCAGCACACGTTAAACCCACACCTCCAGCTACTATCCAACGCCACTGTTAGCCACTGATAGCAACTCAACTGTTGAGTCAGTGGTGTAGTGGAACCAGTTTCCTCTAATTTGCTCACCACACTGCGAGTGAAGAGGACTATTTTGATCGTAAAATAAATAAAGCTCTTGAAACATCGCACAGAACAATGATATAATTTTATAATTATTTACACAACAGAATAATTTTATCATTTTCACTTGCTGTTGAAGGATATAACTTTACATGCTAATTTGGCAAGACATACTGAATAGATGAGAACCAATTAGACACCTGTCGCTCCGATAAGATGGCAGTGATCAGCTGTCAAAGGTGGGAAGTTCTTGATGAAAACCCCCATAGAAGTGGTGGAGAAATCAAGATTTAAACTCAGTGTGACAATGTGCAGGGTGTACTCGTTTACTAGACTAAGGGAACCTTCTATTATGATTACAATATTGGTAAAAATCTGTTGAATCACTCGTTAGATTATAGGTATCTGGGAATGGTGATGGATGCTCATCAAACATATTGATCATCTGTTATCAAGGTGCAATCGGATGATGAGCTTTGTTTTTAGAAGATAGTCAAGCTTTCAGAGTTAGGAACCCATTTTGTGTTTGTCCTTTCAAGGCGAATCAAGTCTTTGATTCGGAGCCTCCTTGAGTTGTCGAGTAAGCAGAGTCGGTCCCTCTCAGGGGATGCAGTCCTTGAGAGGACGCGGAATCAATTTTTCAGATTCCTCTTCTACAGAAGGTTTGGACATTGCTGAGAGATGGGTTTCTTTACACAGCGGCTCATTGGTTGGAATTGATACTCTCAAGCTCCGGCGAAAAGTCTCATCTTTGATTCTTATTCGAAACATTCTATTGAATGATGTTGATTCTTCTTACCCGCTTAGGAGGATTGGATTCGTCATGCCCACTCTAATTATTTTTTCCCTTCTAAAATTGTTTATTAATTATTATTCATCGATTCACCCTTAATAAACACCTTTTCATCAATTTTGACCATAAAAAGTTCTTAGACACCAAACAATCAATGTTTCCATATTTGGGATCAGTGTGCTTGGAAAGGAGTTGGTAAAGTTGAACAGTATTTATCCCAACTATGATTGAAGAATAGGTGTAAAAGTACTTTAACACTCATATTATAGTTTTAAATATTCACCTACAAAATTGTTATTATAATACAAATGACTGGAATTGTGATATAGGTCTAATTTAAAAACTAAAATATTTAATTTAAATGGTAATCGGCTATATTGCAATAAAAATTGTCTATATGTTTAATAATCATCATAATTAGAATTAATAGAGATAATAAATCATGATATAATATATAATAATCAACAAGATGCAATAAATTGATTAATAATGATGAAAATTGTAGCAGAACCATAGTAATAGTGATAACTGCATAGATCTATCAGTATGCGAGTGTTTCTGTTTCTTTGAGTGAAAGGCCACAAGGGAATGTGTATTATAGTTCTCAGTTGTATTACATTATTTAATACATCTCATACGATCTTCACTGTAACTGAGGAAACTGTACTCACAGGCAACAGTGATTGAGCGAGATCTTCCACCGTTTCAAATGGTATTTCGTAGTTGAACTGTAGACAGAGAGCTTGCACCGATAAATGCGCGGCCAAAGGCTCGAGGACAGATGCAACACCTAAAAAATTGATATAAATATTTTAAATAGAATAGATAACATTCAACAGATCACTTTCTAGTAATAAGATGCAAATGAATAATTTTCAGGACTTATTACATGAATTGTTTATTTCTTGTATGAAAATACTTAGTCGACTTTTATACTCACATGACCAAGTAGGTAACTGTATGGTTAGTTTTAGTATTAGTTAGCTGTATTGGAAAGTTATTCATATTAGATAAGGAAAATTTATTTATGAGAGTTTGTTATAATAATTTGTATAGAAAGGACATTGAATTTGATTGAAGGTCTAATGCAAAGGAACTTGAATCAGAGACTAGTTGATGTTGCATTAGACTAGTTGAAATATTTGCTCAGTCTAGTAGAATAAGAATCGAGTATTATGATCTTGGAGTTGAGAAATAATGTCCTTTCAAAATTATTGTCATGGCTACTTTGCCTTCAAATTAATGCAGATTTGTTTTGGTATATGCTTTATAAATATCTGAAGATAAGTGGATCATACATGAATAATATCATAGACTTTCATAAATATCTGCTGATATATTTGGTCTGAAATAAATTATTTTCTATTTGGTCAGACATTTAATAAATTTGAATTTATAATGGACCAGGTAAAAAAAGTACAAACACCTCTAATTTAAACCCTCAGTTGCTTAAATTTTGCTGAAACTTATACTATGTAAACAGTCCTTATTGAATGCAATATTACATATGATGGAAAATCATACCCTCAACTCCTGGAATCAAGAAACAGGTTGAATGGGATCCTCCATATTCCTCTATGACTGATCCATCACCAATTAGTGAGGGCAATCTCACAACTGGTAGAGCAGCTGTCAGTTCATCACCAATTACTCGGATGAGATGGGAAATTCCTTGTTGAGGCATCAATTCACCCTTGATTTCTGTAAAATAGCAATGAATTCAACATTATTCATACGCAACATAGGGTAAAGCCGCTCGGCCGGCAACTGAGAGGTACCGGGTTCGATTCCCGGTCTGGGGACAGTTTCATTATACGAATTTCCTCCTTCTATTTAGTTCTGCGGTCAATATTTGCAGTAGCAGAAGTCCTTAGTTCTAAAGGCTGTATACGGAAAAATGGCACAAAGCAAAATGACTTTTTCATAAAATGGCATTCAAGTTTTTGGTTTGGGTTGAACAATGTTAGCCGAAGCAATGAATGCTCAAAAAAGGGCAAACCCCGCTGTTCGACGCTTTTCGATGTACTTTTAAGGGTAGTAAGGAGGTAAACATATCAAAAGTTCCCACCCTTACCCACTGTTCTAAGGGATCGGGAGGTTCAAATGTACAATTTTTTGGTTTCTCCCATATAACTCGAATCAGCAATAGCGACTATTACAACATTCATTGAAGTTAATATCAATTATTTGATAATTAAATCAAATAGAATAATTCTAGTAACATTTTGTATTACATTTGCTCACAATAATCACAGCATTTATTGAAATTAATTTCATTAATCTAAGAGAACTGGCTCAAGTTATCAATACAGTCAGCGATCGATCAGTGTTATAGTATGCGAGTCAATCATTTTGTTATGTTCTTTTGTATTAGAGGAAAATACTGCAGTTATAGAAAAAAATTGCATTTAGTTCGAGTGAAAAGCTTCTTTATTGCTCGTGCCATAAAGTGGCACTTTGCGCTATCAATACATGAAGAGTTTTTTGCAGTTGAATGAAACTCAACGCTTCTTGTTATTTGAATAAGGAAGAAAACATTCTTTTATTTTCTGTACCTGCATTCAAACCACCTTTTCCGGAGCTCTCTTGAGCGGCAATCTCTTTCAATTTGGAGAACGTCATTCCTCTGATATCTTGTGGAGTGAGGAAAACTTCAAACTCTCGTTCAAGCGTTTGTTTGATTTCGACAGCCATCATAGAGTCCATTCCCAATTCAGCCAGCGTCGAATGCAAACTGATTGTTTTCAGATCTCTTAAACCTGAAAATCACAACATAATAGGGCTATATGGATATCTGATAGTGGGGTGATACTAATAATAATTAAACGTCATGGAAAGAACTAATCTTTCCATAAATTTTGTCAAACTACTTTATTGTGGGTTGAAAAACTTCGCAAAAACAGACAATAGATATAATCTGTGAAGAGTGGAAATAAAGTCATTTATGTCTGTATTAATTCACTATTAAAAAATAATTTAAAGTTTTTAAAAAAGGGTACTACAAGTTTTTGTATTGATTTTATTAATCCACTATTCTAAAGGAAAAAACAAATATCTTCCATTGAAACAAATCTCGATGGAGTTTCGCATTTCATTATTTCATTTTAACCAGACAGGATTCCTGATAAATTAGCAGAAGAAGAAGCTGTATCGAACATACAGACTTTTTGCCACCCAAGTGATAAAAGCCTACTATATTTGACAAAATTCATGCCTGAGGATGCAATTAATACTACTTCCACTTAAATAAGAAATAATTGTTCTCTGATACCATTCCTACATGTCTGAAATGATATTTATGATTATAAATTTACTTTCTTACCATGCTCAAAGTTTAAGCAACATTCAAATACTGTTGCAATACAGGAGTCTGTGCAGACCTCAGATTGCAGGATTGATCTTATGGAGTACAGTGCTGCTAGATTTCACAGATGCCAGAAAAACTTATGAGCAAATTGTGTGAGAGAAAGAGCGAACTAGAAAGCGTCATTTGATAGAATCAGAATAAAAACGGCAACAGTGTGCTACTATTCTCATAACAAATAACATTGGCCATAAAGCCCCGTGCTGCAAACTTAGGTTCGCACTGACTATATTTTGAATTTATGAATAATACAAGGCTTCACCTAGGATATTAGCGACGGTGTCAATAATATTTCCCGCTATACCACCGGTAGTACGTTTCTCGGCAACTATAATACTGGAAACAATTGTACTTGATCCTTTGAGGAAGGTGTCCATGAGTTCCAAACAGTTACTTATTCCTTGCTGCAGAGTTCCAACTGCAATAAATAAGTCATACATAATTAGAATCAGTATTATTAAAAAGGTTGATTTTGATAATATTATATGCTTAACAATATCAATAATACAATAATTTGTAGTTACAACTGCAATTGAAAAATATAACCATAATAAATTGTGAATATGGAGAGATCCAAATATTGCCTCTGCATGTCCATTGTTTAAGCTCCCTGGAGGGTTGCCTGGATTGAACCTGGCAGATTAGGAGGCCATACTCTGGCTGACATTTTCTGCTGATCCAGAGGTGAAATTCGTTTCACTTTTTTTATTTGATAGTTTATGTTTCTTTTTTATTCTTATTGAGACAAATTCTATGAGAGGTTGTATATTTGTGTGTAAGTTTGTAGACATGCACATCCAATACCGGTTATTGTTTGCTTTTTTATCGTCGTTCAAATCACTGCGACACCATTTACTTATATGACGGTATTAATGACGTATTAATGGCGGTAAGAAGATTCCATTTCATTGAGGCCCGGTTTCTAGGAGACTTATTTAATCTAATAGACTATTAAATTTGAAAATGGATCATTGGATTTAATATAATAAATAAATAAAAATGATTACATTTGAAAATATTATTGTGGTACACTCACGTATGACAAGCTCCATGTTATCCTCCTGCATTTCAGCGACTAATCCAACATCTCCAACAGCTCCCCATTGAATTGACAGACCAGGAAGATTGTCTCTTCGGCGTGCCTCGCAGATCCTTTCCATTATAGAATTAGCCATTCCGTAGTTTGTCTGTCCCGGGTTACCCCTGCCGCAGCTAACACTTGAGAAGATCACAAATTGTTCCAAATTAGGGCAGAGTCTCCGTGTAATTTCATCCAGGTATTTTGTGGCGGTCGCCTTTGGTCCGAATGATTCTATGAAGTCGGCTTCAGTTTGGTTTTCAAACAAACCATCTTTCAAAACCTGTGGGAGTTACAAATAGTTTCTTAGTTCAATTCAATTTGATAGGTTGATAGTTTTATAGTTATAATGCTTTTTAGTTTTCAATAGTTTCAGTTTAATCGTATGTTCCATTTATATTATTTTAATAACAATCTAGCATCAAAGTGGCTAGATTATTGAATATTTTTGTCTAATAATGTCACCAAAAATGTTTATTTCTGTATCATCTGCTATTCATTGTAATTCTATAGGCAGCATTGTCAAGTATTTTCTTCCTATGTGATGTGTCTTCTTGAAAAAATCTGTCACTTTCCAAATCCAGTAAACGAGTACCATCTACCTTTTAGAATTTCATATTCATTTTGATATTTGTGCGCTCAATTCATTTTTCTTTGATGTGTAGAAATTGGAATTACGTATGATTTCCTATCATTGAGAAGAAGGTTTCTGTCATCCACAAAAGAAAGGCCAGTCGTGAATAGAGACTACTGCTTGAACACTTACGGTACTGTATCTGCTAACTGTACTACACTAACTGTACTGTATCTCCTGAGAAGATGTTTATCTTCTCATACATGAGATGAATGAATATTGAATCTCATGTTGCTTAGTAATTCTTACACGGATATCTATTGTAGACTGATATTAATTTATTTTTATGCATTCTTACCACAGCTAGATTAAAAATTCCAATAACAGGGCCAAGTCGATTTGCTTCTTCAATAAGTCCTTGAACACCTTGCCGAGTGGTGACATCTTGTGTTGAAATGAACACTTTTACTCCATACGTCTGCCAAATTCTGATTCTCATCGCTTGGTAGCCAGTACGAACACCTTTTCTTGATGTAAGAATGATATTCTTAGCGCCACGTAGTACAAGCCAATCAGCTAGCTCCAAACCAAAACCCCCGAGTCCTCCTACAGAACCAAAAATCATCAATTACTTTAAAAAAATATTTATTAATGAAGAATGTAATCTACTATTCATAACTCTTATTACAAATAAGACTCAGTCAATATTGAAAATTAATCACTTTATTGCATTGTCAAAAATGAATATCACTGAGAATTTAACGTCAAGTCCAACACATTATAAAAGTCCAACACATCATCAATGTTATCTATATCTATAACCTACTTATAAAATTCTAAACTGACTGACTCCCTGATCAAGATTTCTGAAAAATTACTGCATGGATTGCAACAAAACTTTGTTTTATGTCTTCCTTATACGTTCTAGAGGCTCACTAGGAAATCTTTTGGCTGAGAAATCTGACTAAATATTCAACTATGAGGGAAGTTCTAAATAATTTAAAGTTAGGTTCCTAGCATGTATATCCTTTATTTCCAATTTCATGAGATTCTAAATTATGAGAATACCATATGTTGAAACCTATGATTCGGAAGAGCACCTAGAGAATATTTTGGATGTATTTAAATTTTAAGAGGTCTTTTCAATTTTTTGAAGTTTTTCTTTTGATAACTAAGTATACTGACAAATGTTGAAAATTACGCCAATTGAACCAAAACATTTTGCATTAATATTTGGGATATTATTCATGTAACAACTGATTAGAGCCTTGATAATCATTCTCATAATATTTGCCATCACACTAGACAATGGAAAACAAATTAGTTGAAAGACCTGTGGAACGGAGAATGCAGCTACATTTTTCAATTTGGGGTGGGCCATGTTCGAACATTTTGACATTTTAAGCGATATATTTCGACCTATAAATACATGCATTATATTCAACATTCTCAAGCTTAAAGCTTGATTCACCGCACTACTAAGCGCTGAACTACTATTTGTACTACTTCAATACTACTACAACTGTTTAAACCTATAACATGTGTAGTAATAGAAGAACACAACAGTACCATTAACTTTGCTAGATCACGGAAAATAGCTTAAATAGAACCTAGATGCTTCAGTGATCTGAGAACAATGTCTGGCATTCTTCATTCAACCCCAATGTCTTCCTGTAGAGCACTGGAACTTCTTGAAGATGAACTGGGATTTCACTCTAGAAGAGGCTATACTGTCTGACTCTCTCCTCACAGAATTCGTGAGTTATTTGTTATAACTGATATTTATTGCTATATTTTTTTAATATTCTTGCTATAATTCTGATATTTTTTGAAGTATCAGTTCCTTTAGCTCTTTGCCAGAAACACAAGCGAAACCTCTATGAAGATATAAAGTTGAAGATTGATAGTGGAAATTCTAGTATGGAAATGAAAATTCTCCAAGATTTTACAGATTAC
Organism: Nilaparvata lugens; assembly: GCF_014356525.2. Taxonomy (NCBI): domain Eukaryota; kingdom Metazoa; phylum Arthropoda; class Insecta; order Hemiptera; family Delphacidae; genus Nilaparvata; species Nilaparvata lugens. Next base: position 20,235,748 of record NC_052518.1, on the reverse strand, counting down.
AACTGCTTGCATGAACTGGAGCACGTGGTGGTCTCCATATCTAACAAGTCGCTCAGCACCTATGAGCTACCTCACCCAAGAACAGATTCTGAAATTCCCACTAATAATCATGACCTTATGAGAGAGCTATCATGCAATACAATTCATCTTTCTGATATTGCTGCTAAACTTAACGATCAGGAAATATATTTCTTATATAAATTGGTGTAGATGTTTTGTGCATCACGACTATAGCTAGTCTCTAGTCCCCCTCAGCAAAATTCTTTAAATTTATTTTGCTATTTGAGGGAATACGATAACAAATCATAAAATAAATTTAAATTACCAAGAACAATGTAGGATCCTTTCGAGTTACAATAGAAATGCGGCCTGGCCATCGATTTCTGGATACTAGACCTCACAACCTTTTGTGATTCTTCTTCTCTTATTTGCAAAAGAACTTTACCAATATGTTTTCCTGCTGCCATGAATCTGCAAAAATCAGTTTAAATTCTTCCATCATCATATATAAAGAAATTTAATTTGATATATTCACATAAAAATATACTGAAATATTACTTATGAATCATAATGTTTTATAGTTTGTTGTTTTCTGTATCATTAAAAAAATACATCTCAGTTCATAAGGATATGGAATATATCAGGATAGTTTGTTTTTTCTGTATCATTAAAAAAATACATCTCAGTTCATACGGATATGGAATATATCAGTTATAGCCTATCAGTTACCGATATATCAGTTCATACGGACTCATGGTCAAATTATTGATAATTTATTATGGAATGAAAAAATGATAATGATGAAAACAAATTTGCATAGGATGGATAAAATAAAACCAAATTAAATTGTCACAACCAGTTTGTATTCTATTCTGAATAGCCCCAATTTTTTAAATTAATTCTTATATGATATATTTATTGTGGTTGTGCTATTGACAATATCTCAAATCTATATATATTCTATTATCCGATATGGATACCTACCGTGAAATCACCTTCACGTATCACACAGAAATCTACTATACATAGATTACAGCTCAGTTTGATGCAATTATGCAGACAGCAAAAATCCCCAATCAAAACGTAAGTCATGTTTACTGCACTCCAAATTCAAAGATAGAGTAGAAATCTTAACACTTCAACTACTTATCAAACACCCTTTTGAATCAACCCAGAAAGTCTGATTTGAAACTCTGCTTGTACTCTAGATATTTTATGTTCGAGTTTAAGTAATAGAGGAGTAGAGGAGACTCTTGATGTGAAGCAGTTTAAGTTCTAAACTACGTATATAGAAGGGAATATTTTATTTGATCTCATTTCAAGTTTTGCTGGAAACTAACCTGAAAGCCGGTTCGACTTGATCAGCAGGGAAGACTGTTCTACTAAGTGGTTTCACAGCTCCAGTTTTGATTCCGTCAAGTAGGTACTTTTGCATCTCTTCCTTTAATTCTTTCGGAGCGAAAAATAGATTATCCAACATAATTCCGTGAAAACTGGTTTCTCTCAAAAATATTTCCATGCCTGAAAAACACAAAAAATTATACAAATATTATCACAATTTTAGCGAGAATCCTATCTTAAAGCACAGTTTAAATGTAACACAGATGGCAAGAAAGCGGTAATTACACTTTAATAATAAACAACTTATAAAAAAAAAAACATTAAAATATCCCAATACGCAGAATCAGAGGATTCTATTATTTTGAAGAAAGCCAATAGAACTTCGCCACCCCAATATTGACACATAGATTACATGATGTAAGCTGATGAGAAAGTAAATGATTATATTAGATTTCGTAATTTATGTTTAAAATTGTAAAAAAATTACAATTTTACAATTGTTATATTGTTTCATTTAAAATTGTGAATGATTCAATTTAAAGGTGCACAAACGGCTTGGTAACAGTAATATTTATTTATTTATGAAAACAAGGAAGCATACAGGATTTCTCCCAAAAATTGCTTCTATAACAACATAATATTACAATAGTTCATTATACATAGTAAGAGAACAAAAAAATTAAGAATATTAAAAATAAAATTGAATTCCAATGAAATCTGAATATTACTGTAGAGCAACACCACACCACAACAGATGCAATGAGTGGTGAATTTATATGATTTTTATACAAAAGAGAAATATTTATAAAATACTGAAAATATGTAGAATACAAAGTGCATCACTACAAGTTGCAAGACAGCAATAAATTTAAGTAAAGGAAAAAAACTATATATTATATATACTGAAGTTATTTGTAAAGTAGATATAAATCACAGAATATGATATGCATACTCAACTGTATTAGAAACACGATTATATAAGGAAAATTACATGATTATTACAAAAATAAAATTTACTGATACAAATAACTCTATGGCATTCAACACACTATCCTTATATCCTTATCCTAATCTGCTGATTAATATAAAATTATAAATAGTTCAATTTGAAGGTACAAAAACGGTTTAGTAATAGTAAGTATCCTTAATCCTTATCTGCTAATTAATCAGCTGACATTTATGTTAGATGTTATCAGTTGCTCACCAAGGGGATTGTTGTTAGCAAGATCGAATTTTCCAATTTCTAGGAAGCGTCCTCCCTTGGCCAAGCAGCGCACTGATGCTTGCAGTTTCTCCTCGGACAAGGAATTCAGAACCATATCAACACCTCGACCGTTAGTCTCCCGCATCACCATCTCTTCGAAAGAGGTGTTTCTTGAGTTGCCAATATGACTTTCTGGAATCTTGTTAACAAAAAATGATTTTCAAATAATATAGCAATGAGAAAAATATGCTAAACAATTTAAATGTTCAGCTATAGTCCAGTCACTATATTATACATTGGTGCATGCAATTTATATTGTAGTTCTGATTTTTTAATATATTATTTGGGTACATAAGAGAAGTTCAGAACCAATTTCTTCATGCAAAATTTCCTTGTGCTAGATACAGGGTGGCCCAAAAACCTCGTATTTTCGGCTCATTTTCCAGTTTTCAGCTATTTCTGCCAAATCTCGTAATCGGACAGAAAAATGTGCTCTCACCTTTTTTTAGATCATAAAGTTCTGAATAAAATGAAATTATTTTGAACTCTCTACCTCCAATGAGTACTGAGTTATGAGGTTTCAAAAATGAGTGAAATTTGAAGGAAAAATCAATTTTGATGAATTTTAGATTTTGATCAACAAACAATATCTTCCGATTGTTAACATTTAGATGTATAATTCAAAATCCCTCTAGGCGTATTTTTGTGCTCTACAATCTGAGATCTGGGAGAGCGCTCTATCTCGAATAGATTTCCAGGTACACCTGAGAACAATGCTCCTTGTATTGTGAAAAACGCCGAATTTTCAGCTTCAACCATCATCACCAACTACATTGTCCTTACATTGATATTTCGCACAATGACATAAGTTCATGAGATCATGTTCTATGAGAATCACCCGCTAGATGCACTTCATTTCAGTATTTCCTAGTGGAGAGGCGCGCTTAAGGACACCTCAAGGATCAAAATTTCAAACACTTATATCTTTTGACAAAATGCTCAGATTTCATCGTACTACACTTCATTCTTCTCGGCTCGTCAAGGCGATCCAGAATCATGCATCATATGTCAAAACTCGGTCGAAAAATGAAATTTTTATCCTTGAGGTGTCCTTAAGCGCGCCTCTCCACTAGGAAATACTGAAATGAAGTGCATCTAGGGGGTGATTCTCATAGAACATGATCTCATGAACTTATGAGCCTGTGAGCTAGAATAGCATTTATAAATCTTCTAGTGAGCTACCAAGGAATATTAGAATGAAGAAAGTACGGTAGGCAAAATGAAATCCTCACACTATACAGATACATTTCTAATGTAGGAATCTACTTATCTCAAGGCAAAAAGTAAAAGAAAAGTTGAAATGTACATTTCAATGAGAGCAGTGGAACTATTTTTGGTCATCAAGTATTTTCTTGATGTTTGGAGTGTACGTTGTAGCCGCCAGCCATTCTGATGCAGTTGTCCAAATGTTCATCAGTCAGTCTGCTCCTATATCGATTTTTTATGAATTTCATACTTGGAAAGATGATTTACACAAGTAAGTAGAGCTGACCATAGCTTTCAACTTCAATGGAACTTGAATAATATTTGGATATTTTTCTTTGGGGACTTGAGGCCAAATATTTCTAGTTGTAGAAAGTGATCTGAGAGACAGATCATTTTGAAAATCCACGAATTCCATTTCAACTGAAGCCTGATCTGCACCAAAATGCTTTACTACAAAAACTGAGAATTTTTTTGTATAGATATCTAAAAAAGAGAGTTGATGAATGGTACCATATTTGATATGCTTTTAAAATCTTGAAATCATTGATCAAACTGTTGTTCAAGTCTGAAAGAATTGTAACGTATTCTTGGTTATTGCTGCGGTGATGCGAAGGATTTTTCTCGTCATTATTTTCTTCAGACTGGGATATCAGTTTGAATATTGATGGAATGTTAGAGTTGTTTAAACGCTTGTAAAATACCTGAGGGAACGTTTGTCTGATGAATTGGCGTTTCTGTTGAGTTCCAACAGTTGTGAACACCACACATCCAGCCTGAAGCGCCACGTTGATCGCTGCCTGACCTACACCACCACTGCCTGCATGAATCAGCACGCTGTCACCCTTGCTCATACGTCCGGCCATCACCAGAGCGAAGATAACCTGCAAAAAGTCCCCATCTAAAAGTAAGAATTGTTTGTTTCTTCACATTGATTTCTACAGTTTTGCAGGTTTGATGCCTAATGAGATCAGACTCACCGTAAGAAAAGCTAGCCTCTGCTGTTTCCTCCTTTTCATTATTATCATGTCAAGTGCAGATGGAAAACGAATCCTTAAATAATCTGTGATCTTCACCAATAATGGATATCACCTTCAACTACGCAATACATAATGGGGTATCATTTTTTCTCAACATGACACTTCTCATTCTTGTCATGACTCATTTCTCATGAACGTTTAAAGGAATAAAAGTGATCGATTTTCATAAAAGGGTCTTCTGGATGTGTTTTTCATCATACAGAGTGATTATTACAATTATTATTCTCAAAAAAACAATTAATTGGCATGAACCAATACAGTCTATAAGACGCTGAATTATTATTCCACCTTCAACTATTTCACATCCGTCCAGTTTCTGGTGAGATACATAATAATTCATAAATGACTTCAAAACTCCTCACGTTCCACTCACTCTCATTCTGGCGGACCACAATTAATAACTGATACTTCAGACCTCAGACTGTATCAAATTTCGATAAAAAGTATTGTGAGCGAAGTAATATGACTGCGTTGTAAACAAGTAATAGCTATTGTCATATAAATAGTAAATTACTCCTTAGCTTTTCATAATCCACCGTTATGGTTCTACGAAGTGAGAAAATCTAAAGTGATTTTTGTTTGTAGGGATATTTGAAAGAGCAAGTTTATTGACATAAACCCCGTACTTAATCACTGAGGATACACTGGAACGAGTGTGAAAGACCTTCCTGGACAGAATATAAAATTGCCTCAGGGAAGAAGGACGCCATCTTCCTGACATAATTTTCCTCAAGTAAAGTAAATGGCATATATTCACAACTATTTTACCCATCTTGAATAGATAGTATCTTGAAAAATTAATATAGTTTTTTCTAATTATAAAATATAAATGTTCCTCGTGGTCACTCTGTATGAATTCCCCGTAAATCGATCAAACTTTACAATTTCTGTAATATTTTTCGTTAATCCAATGGTACTAGTGAGGAATATGATTTGTGGTAATTGAGATAATTCACTTATGTCAGCAAATTTGATAAACTTTAGTGAGTTTGATCATTTTATGAATAATTAGGTACTTCCTATTATTATATGGTGTTTCTAAACACCATCTGGTATTTTTAGTGTTTCTAAAGTAACGAATTATTTCCAGATCGATTTATTGTAAATTCCAAACTTTATGTTATTTTATTGCAATAGAAATCTGTTGATTTTAATCGATCTCTCCATTTTAAAATTGAACTATTAAATTAGAACCTGTACATAGTAGGCCCGGTATTACTTAATTTTGAAAGAGATGTTCAGAGACTCTTTTGTCAAAAAATAAATGAAAATCAACTCACGGTTCCATAGACAACTGGCACTGTGGCGGCATCTTCCAACGTCCAAGAGTCTGGAATCTCCCAAAGCAAATTACGATCAGCCACCAGCATGGATGACATTGCCTTGCTTGCAACCATTCCCATAACTCGTTTACCACTTGCGTCTCTTCCCGAGTACTCCAAACCTTGTATGCAATCCTGTTGGAGAAGTTACAACCAATTTTACAATTAATATGCCTGGAAAATATGAATTCCCATCTTGCCCTCCACGCCCAACAGAGGATGATAATTCAAATTCAAATTCATATAATCTTTATTCATACAAGAAAAACATACAGAGCAGAGACAATATATGCATAATGAATATCCCCACAAAGACGACAAGTCTGGGTGTGGGGAATTGATAGATGATTTTGAAACTCCTTGAAAAAATCTTGTTGGAAATGTTGAATCTTACATAAAATGCATTGAGAATTCAATAACTAATTTACCTTGAAGTTCAACACAGCATAATACCAATAATAATAACAGCATAATAACTTAGTAATAATAACAACAAAATAAAACTTAATAATAATAACTACACAGCATAATAACATAGTTTGATTCGGTTAATTTTGAAATGTATTTTTCTATCTATATGTTATACAAACATTTCTAGAGATTAATTCGATAATTATTTATTCTTAGAACAATAGAGCCCAACGATATATTACTAAAAAATGAATGAATTTATGCGGGAAGACTGTATTGATATTTAAGCAAAACTTTTTTAACCCCTAATTTTAAATGAACAGACCCAAGATTATGCTCTAACCATTTATTTCCTAATCATGAAATATTTTGAGTTGAAAATGAACTCCTCAGATCGAGATACCGTAACTTACACAAAAATAATACAACAATTTCTGAAAACTCTAATCTCGTAAATCCAAAATAAATTAATAACTCGCATCACATTTTATCAAATCTATATCTGACAATATTTGATTGCGACAATAATTAATTTCTAATAGTTAATCTTTCTAACCTGATTCATTCTTCCTCGAGCAACCACTTCAGGAGCTAGACGTCCAGTCGCAGTCATGATATCACGGAAATTCAACGCTGAATAATATATTGTGACAAGCTCTTCATCCTTTGAGAGTGACAACCTGTGAAACATAAGTTAATGAATGAATCGAGCTTCCTCATTGAGGAATGAACGAATGTGATTGAAAACTTATTACCTGTTTTCATTCATTATGGTGAATCACCACATCAGTCACAAAACAATTATTATAATAGAATAGGAAATTAACATCCAAGTGAAATCATAATAATTATATGCTTCAATACCTAAACATAGATAAATTGATTGATGTTTTGTTTGAGTTTTAAATGTCTTTCAATCTTTTATATTATTTATGGAAATTGATTATGAGCACTGGGATGTTGGTAAGCACTAAATGGTAGAAACGTTTTATGCCATTTGTTTTATTACTCTGAAAGATATATTATGTTGATTTTATTTTTTCCTTGTATTTTTCTTCATTCATTTTCATTTACAAGAATATTGTATATGAATTGTTTTTGGTTATCACCTAGTGGATATATTAATGTTAGCAGTTAACACGAAATTAGTTTAAATTATTTCTTTATCATTGTATTTTTTATTAGGAGTACTATTTCTACTTTTTATTTTTATTCATCTTGTCTTTTGGTTATCACCTAGTGGATATATTAATGTTAGCAGTTAACACGAAATTACTTTAAATTATTTCTTTATCATTGTATTTTTTATTAGGAGTACTATTTCTACTTTTTAATTTTATTCATCTTGTCTTCTTATTGTTTTTTATGTTTTAGTATTTTTTCACTTTGTATTGTTCTCTTTACGAACTCACAGCTAGCGCACAAGTCTGACTTTGCTGGCTGTGCCAAAACATTAAGATTTATTATAATTTACATTATTTGTCTTATGTATTTGGCGAAATCAACACAAATCCGTCAAGATTGTCTATAATAACGATTTTGTCTTATTGCATTGTAAATTTATACGATGTAAAGAAAAAATATTTTAAAAAATTTACTCTCAACAGTGAAGATGGATCACTATATGTTTAGAATATTCAATAGTCAATAGATGGTGAACTGCTTAGACATTTTCATTTTTTGAAAATTTACTCTCAACAGTGAAGATGGATCACTATATGTTTATTTTGTCTTTCACAAAATCAAGAATTTGAAAATAACTTGGATGACTAAAATGAAGATGGATCACTATATGTTTAGAATATTCAATAATCAATAGATGGTGAACTGCTTAGACATTTTCATTTTTTGAATAATATCAAGAATTTAAAAATAACTTTGAATGAAATAATATTCCACTATAATGCTATTTTTTCTACTGTATTCCGTATTTACTCAATTTTCATTATTGATTTAAAATTCAGTTATATTATAACTTTATTTTTTTTCATTGCATTATTCACCCGATGTGAAATATATATTTTTTTTCTTTATGATTTATTCAACCTGCAGATCACTCTCAAATTATTAATTTTCTGAAAACTATATTTTCACTATAAAATATGAGCGAGCTACCGGTAACGGGATTGTTCATAATTTTGTATGTAATGAGCAATAAAGAAATTTTTATTTGACTTGAATTACTGGAGTATAATTACGATTTTTTTAATGTAAAGAGATTAGGAATAGACCGTTTTGATTATTTTAGTCAATAATAAATATCAATTATAATAATAATTTCCTTGTTACAAAAATTAAATCAAAATGGTAATGTTCAAAAATTGTTTTAAAAATTCTTACTGGTCCAATCTGATGTTTCCTTCCAACCATGCCAAACTGGACAGATCTCCTCGGGTCAACAGGTTGACATAACTGTGGTGTGCCTCGACAAGTGAGTTTTCTTTCAGCAGCAGATGTCTATAGCTACCCCACTTTCCGTCCTTATAAACATTAACTGCCAAATCCTTGGACAATTCCTCTTTGTAGAAAGGATTGCTCACGTCAAATGGAGGGGCATTTTTATCGAGAATTAAAAACGATCTGGAAATTAAAAGGTACGGGTAAATGTTATGGAAATTACATTGAACTCAATAAAATGAGTTTTATTTGATGAGATAAATCTTAACTGATTCACCTATAGTCATCAAGGAAGTTTATTCATATACTACTAATTATGAAGTATTTCAATGCATGATTTCAACCGTCATTTCCCTGCTTACTTCAATATTATTTTAATACACTTGAATCATAATAAGTGGAAAAATTAATTCATTATTATTTATCAAATATGTTACATCATATGCTCTCTGATCTTTACTCTACTTCAAATTCATTTCTACTCATTTAAACAAATTTGTACTTATGTCTGTAAATATTTCTAAATCTAAAGCTAATGTGAATTGAATGAATCATCTTCCATCATATTCTTCTAAATAAATCCTCTCATCACCAAAACACAAGCCAAGGACTCATGTCTTATCAATGCTCGAGTTCAAAGTAAAATATGAGTATGTTAGTAATTTACCTGATTTTTTCGCCAGATCCCTCTCTTCTCAAACAATTGACCAATCCTATTATACCGTTGAAAGGCTCGTTCTGGGCATACACAATTATCCTCTGATCTGAAGGCACATCCTCTGCCTTGACTGCAGCTTTTAAAATTGGAAGCCATGAGAAATTATCTTCTGGGATATTGATGATCACTGGAGCGCTCTCAACCTTTTGAACCTATTGGAGAAAAATTTAATAATTCATCATTACTTTTTTGACTCACGTTTGATAATCAACTATTTCAATTCGCAGATTATTTTAATTATTTGAAAATTAGTATTGAAACCAAAATAGCTGATTTCATGATATGACTATCATCAATTTCAACGATCAACAATTTGACTTTGACAAGGAGACATTTTATGAAAACTAAAACCCTTTTCTCTTGCATTGAACTTACTTTATGATTGATTATCAATCAATGACAAATAAATATTATTCTTTATTACCAATTATAATTTGAGATTGAATTCATCTTTATTTTTTGCAATCAAGTAGATTGCGAATAAATATTATATTTCAATGATTGAACAAAACTTTAATTATTTTGTTACAAATGAAAATCCAGACTCATGTGAAAGTTATTTTTGAAATTCGCCAATTTTTATACGATTTGTTAATAAGTCGTTTAGCTTTCACCAATTCACTGCATGAATTTATCACCATAAATAGAAATAAAAGTCTCAGTACTCTTTTTTTGAATTATTTTATCACAACATGTTTCAACATTCATGCCATTTTCAAGTGATATTTTTTATATATATTTGATAGATTTTCGATATCACTTGAAAATGGCATGAATGTTGAATCATGTTGTGATAAAATAATTCAAAAAAAAAGGGTACTGAGATTTTTATTTATATTTATATTACAAGTAGCCCTATACAGAAAAGAGACAATTTATCACCATTCCTTGATGGGTATTGGAAATGTAAAAACGTTTAAACAATTTTTCACAAGCATTTCAATGTTTGTGGTTCTTTGATTTAATTCTTGAATGATTGAGAATTTACAAGTGTACTTTATATTAAGAGAATGTATACCGTACCTTTCGAATGAGGTATAATTTTTCATTTTCAGTTTGGAAGACAGCGCAAAGTTTTAATTCAGCTGGTATAACTGGTGTAGTCTTGCAATCCTCTCTTGCCAAAATAAATGCTGATTCCTTTACACTTGCTAAAGCAGCTTTCAAAGCCTGCAAATAAAATAATGTATGAACAATTGAACATGGATAATTACAATAAGTGTTTAAAGACTCAAACTCAACAATAGTATACACATAAGTAATATAATGAACATTCAAAAGTGTTAATACGTTTCACTCGAATTGAACACTGTATTCAGAGATGTAAAATTTTTCTATGATGAACAAAATATTTTGCCTGTTCTACTGGTAATGCTTTACTGCCACAAAACCCTGGGTTTCGATGCTCGGAGCATCATCTTCAGTTGGAGGATTTTTTTACTCGACTACTGTGAGGAAATTTGGAATTATATTTTCTCATATTTTTAATTCGCCTGGCGTTTCCTGGTTCCATCTTAGCTCGCTTGGTGTAACACCATCCTAATAAGATAAATATCAAAATACAAAAATATTCCAAGTTTAAAAGTAAATCCTGCGTGTAAAATCAGTTTTAAAACATTATTCTAAATTGGTGTTAGATTAAATACAATATTTATTCAACACAGCACACCTACGAGTAACTTACAGTATACAGTTTAATACAGTATATTGCAAGTTCATCTCATCAATACAATCTAAATACAAAATAAAAAAAATTGAATAGGATAAGAAGTGTTTATAACTTTTTTTAAATTTAATATTTTCTTACTTGATGACGATGTGCAGAGAGGACATTCGAAATGACCAGAAGAAGAAGAGTCTGATCCGGAGTGAGTTTCTTGTCTTCGATTAGAATTTCTGAGCTCAAATCAGCCAAAAGTGGGTTGTTCACATCTGAGAGAATGCTGTTATCCGCCTAAAGCAAAACATATCTCCAATAATAATAATCTAGACTCCAGCTTATAATGAACGATTGGATTTATTTTGATTACTGTTGTATTGAATGATTGTACATAATTTATTTATTTATTCTCATTTCATAATACACAAATCAAATAATATGATCAGAAAAGGACCAACAGGCCTAGCCCAAACTTTTCCCTTTCCGAATTTTGATAGAAGTATGTCTAAAATAATTAATAATCTGCAGAACAATATTATTTTCTTTATAAGTGTTTTATTGTATTCTGCAATCTTAATCCTTGCATCAAAATACTGAAGCAAAATTAATGTCAGTCACTAATTTTTTTATAAAATTAACCAACCTATAAATAAAATAGCCTATTGATTATTTTTATTAAATAACCAACCTATTATGTGAACTATATTATATTATAGCCATAAAGCTTAATTCCAAATATATTTTATAAAGTTGTCATTTTCAAGTTTTATGGTCATGATATAATATGGTTCACATGATAATAGGTTGGTATGTTGGCTATATTAGTGATGGGAGTATTGATTATTGTATGTTAGTTAGGTCACAACAATTAACTCGACACAAGTAGAAGTAATAGTTTTTCTTTTTGTAAGCATGATTGCGTTTTCATGTGAACCTTACCTGTATAAGGGGGAGATCTCCCAAGGTCTTGTTGATAATAGGTGTCAGCACAGGTGTGTTGGACTCTACAGATGGTTCCAAAACTTCAGCTGTCTTTACTTTCTGGCTGGGTACGTTTTCCAGAACGAGGTGAACGCAAATTCTGACAATATCGTTGATATCTGATTTCTGAAACGTTTCCAAAATTAACTATAATTAGCCAAGGAAGAAGTCATTTGAGATTTGAGGTGATACTGGCCTGTAATCAATGTGGACAGATTGAGCATTTGCACAGCTGCATCAGAATCCAATCAATTTATTCACAACACACACAAATACAATGATAAAAACAATATAGGCTACAACAAAACCATTACAATAACTGTAACAATGAAAATAACACATTATTGCAGAATTACTGCGACCATGTACACTCCAAACTACAAGAGAATAATTGGTTATCAAAATCAGCTTTACTGCTCTCTTTGAACAGTACAAAATGATTTATATTTGCTATGAAATACTTGAATTCAGTACATGAGATCTTCGTATAAGTCCTATGCCTGTTTACATACTATCTATTAAATTTGATCACCGTAAAATAGCATCTAACGGAGACAATGTCAAGAGAACCAATGAACTAATCGGAAACCAATGATTGTGACGTATGATTCAATAGAATCATAGAATCCTGTGTAATCAGGCCTCAACTTCATTATAATTTTAAACAGTATTTAACATTTGATTTTTTCTAGTTTGTAGGTTTTTATACTCACCTCGTTGTTTACGTGAGGAACAAACTGGTATTTTTCAAGCACTGGCTCAGCAGTTGCTTTCTTCCTTGCTATTGCACTAGCCTTCAGGCCTTGTATTTCTACACCACCTGACTTGATCACTCCGATATCCTTGTACATATAAACTGCAAGTTCTGAAAGCAGACAATTGATATTCTATGATTTAATCTATCACAATTATGACAATAATGTCTATTTCAGATTGTCTATATAATATTTTTATAGTGCCTCCATTATATTATTTTATAAATATAAATAATCTTTTGGTTTCATTATAAAATGTTTTATAATTCAGGTGCATTATTATTCTTATGTAACCAATCATATCGTGGTTTAAGTGGAAGAGGGGGCTTTTATTGTCTCAACTTCGGCCACATCACTTTTGATATTGTAAAGTGTAAATAAGAGCCATTTATCTATCTATTCAGCTATATTGGTGATTTACCGAGTGTTTGAAGAGAATAAGTAATCGAGAGAGGATACATGGATTTTGTCCTGACTGCGAGTGTAGTGAGTTAGCATATTGAAGGCACATACACACAGAAACAGACGGATGTATGCAGATTGGTAGAGGAAAAATCCCTCCCTAGTTGTTCGATTGTTGCAATGGTGTCCGTCTGTCTGCGTATGTCTTTATGCAGACGTTTGATTTGTACTCCATCTCTCTCTGTTGCTATGCTCGGTCGACTAGTATCTAGCCTACTAGGCTAGTATTTACTAGTAATATCAGTACTTATTGTGCAACATACTAAACTTGATAGTGAATACAAGTAGTAGTAACTAAGTTGATATTACTTTTATACATAATTAAGGGACATTTTACCTTTCTCTTCTTCAGGTAAACTGAACAAATCCTGAACGTGTTTCTTGACATTGATTGAAAGCTTCCTGATAGATGTGGGAACAAACAGTCCTCTAGTGTCTTCCTGTAGAATTTGCAGCTGAAGCATGTTGTCCATGAATGCAACCCAGTTGTTATGCCATGCAATTTTTCCTGTTGCACCTGTGAAGCACATTATTAAAACATTGATAAATTTATTCCCTTCAGAAACGTTGAGTAGCCAAATTTTATATGAGTAGTTTTGTGTAGAAGTGAAGGTAATATTGAGTTATTGAACCATATTGAATGGAAAATATAAGATAAGGAACTCGATTTTTTATTCGATATAAAAAATTAAGAAAAAACAACACAAATTTTTGGAAAGAGTAAGAAATAAGTTGAAAAAATAGTTGAAGAATGACCTACTCATATATGAATACTCATGTAATTGAGTAGGTGTGAGTAATATCAAGGATAAGGAGCAGATAAATTGGGTAAAGCTCTACTTTCCATAATTATTATTGAACGAAAATCCAAATTGAATGCTGTAATATTGTAAATGTAAATACTCTCTACTTTCCAATCAATTTCTGTTTCTGTTGGGCAGAAAAATAATACCATTGGTTCTTATGGGAGTGTTCACATATTAACAGATTTATTTATAGAGAAATCACTATTACTTTTTCCTTCTATTTTCTTTTGAACACGACTAGTTTCATCAAATCAATCCATTGAATAGTTATTCGCATAGTTATTGTAAATAGAAGGAATGGGTACAAGTGATTCTTTATAATTAAACTTTCAAGTAGCCTCATTGAAATACGTAACAGATATATGTAAACACCCTTATAAGTACCATTAGTATTATTTTTCTGCCACGCAGAGTAGATAGTAATTGGGAAGCAGGGATTTTTTAGACCTCAAATTTGAATTGAATCAATGATATCTGCGTTTATCACAGGCAATACATTTAATCATCATTTGAAATTAGGGTCTTATCAGTTTTCTTGATCATTATAAAATATTCAAGGAGCTGACTCCAATGACACGTATAGAATACATCTGACAAAACAGAGCTGATTATTATATATAATGACTCTAATAGTAGACTATTTGAACAAAAACCAGATTATATTGGAAGGAAATTTTATGACAGGTTACCACAACTCCGTATGAGTAATGATGATTTGAAGATCTTCAAAAAACATTTGAAAAAATATTTAGTTGATAGAGTATTTTATAGTTTTAAAAGAGTTTCTTATAAACCAAGACTAGTTTTGATTTACTTGTGTTGAATTATTCAAACTTAGAGTTGATTATGTAAAATGATTGACCTGACTTGTCTTATACTCCATAATTGGAGTATAACTCGAGTCCTCAGGACTTAATCTTTAAAAAAATCAATATTTTGTATTTAAAAATGCAAGGAGCAAGAGTAAATACTTGAAATTTTATATTTAAAATAACACAAGAATTACGAATCATGGAAGTAACTGTTATTGAGAGTTATTGTTAATGTTAACTTACTCGTATTAAGTTAAAGTTACTATTATAACTCGTATTATTTTTTTTATTAATATCTTTTCAACTATGGCTTTTTAAACTACCTATTTAAAACAAGCAGTGTCTTTAAAATAATCAAGAAGGGATTAGATAACTCGTTATTTTGAAAAAAATATTAATTTTGTTAAAATGTATGAAATCAGGCCAATTATTTTTAGTTATAAAATAGAAAACTATATTACCCTTTGAAATAAATTGTATTCTTAATCTATTATTTGAGCCGTTGACATGTGTGAACCACGTGCTTTTTTCCCACTTTTAAAGAAGAAACTTCTAGAAGATTCCTTTTCGAAAATAAATTCAATAAATGCATTTCCAAGAACCTGAAGAAAGGGTATTTTGAAACCGTTGGCTATTCAGAGAGCAAGTTCTGGAAGGTTCTTCATTGTAAATAGTCATAGGGTTAGAATAATAGGTCCTCGTGTGAGTGAGAGCGCATGCGTGTGTGAGAGGGAGAGAGTGAGAGAGTAGCTGAGCACGTAGTGATAGTGGCAGCAGTGGCAGCATGTATATAGCTTACTAATATATAGTGATAGTGTAGTAGAAGTTATATATGCATGTATTATAATAGGAATGGTAGTATTGGTAAAGAATATTAGTAGAATGTAGTTGTATTAGTTATTAATAAGCGAGCATGAAGTAATGAAATAATGTATGAATGAAAGAATGGATGATGATAACAGGAGGGCAAAAATATTATTATTGTAATTAAAGACTCAAGATATATATATATATATATATATATATATATTATATATATATATATATATGAATATAGATACATATAAAAGTGAAGTATTCATTGTCAAAATCGTTAATAAGTAAATTGATTATTTTCCCTACAACAAATTTGAATTAGTGTAATTGAATATTATTTAAATGAGAAGCTAACGTGTATACATGTAATGAATAATTGCTATTCTATACAAATTCTGTAAAATTACACCTGTATTTATTAAATTCATCTCAATAAATAATAAAGTATAACTTAATAATAAGATTACAATTTTGTAGAACAGGTATAAATACTGTAATTTTTTATCATATTTTTAAGAGGAGCCTTTAATTTTAATCATTTAGAAGTTTAATATAGGCTACCTAAAACAAGTATATATTTTCACAATTGTTGCCTGTCAGACAACATTTGTGGCATTTTACCACGTGGCGACTCTAGGCATGGTGGGGATGACCCACAAATAAGGGAGCAACTTGTGCTAGCTTTCTCAGTTTTCAGTAGTGCGTTTTGAGTGGAATTTTGAGTGTGAAGTGTCAAGTGTACTCGAACTCCCCACTTCAGAGGATTATAGAGCCCTGACTGGAAAAGTTCAGAAAGGTTTTGTGAGTTATTTATTTTACATTAATCCATATATTCTAATTACTAATATCTTATCCCACCAGCCTTTCAAGAAATCCCTAGTAGCCCACAAAATTTTAATTGAATATTTTCAAATTAAATTTTGTCATAAACTCCGGTAACTTTCATTTAACATTTTTTTATAACTACTGGTTTTTCTCTGTAATCTTTTATTCAAATATTTTATTAATTTTTTTGGCTCCTCTCACATAACATTGTAAACTTTATCATTTCAGATTTTGTCATCTTCTAATTCATTTATTTTAATATTATTTCAAATAGTTTGTTTTACCTTTGCTTTAAAATTTTAATTTTCTTTTTCTCAATAAATTTTCATTGTTATTCTACTTGGCCTTTCACTTGTATCTACCTTACTCATAACCCTGTCGAGTTTCATTATTTCATTTTATTTTCATCAATCTTAGAGGGATTGATTGGCGCCGGGCATAATCCCAATAAAATAGAGAAGAGAACTTAGATCTCTCTCTCTCTCTCTCTATTACAAATTCCTAATTATTACATCCCATTAGTTTGAACGTAGTAAGTGTTCATATTTTATTGATTTCAAAGGTACTATAATTATAAATATTAATTTTGATTATTCACCCAAGTTGTCAGTTGAAATCATGCTCTTGAACAGTCCCTTGTAATGGTATCCTCTCAGACGAAGCTCCTTGTAGATGTCCCTGGATGACAGACGTGGAAGCTCTTGGATTTCCTTCGATAGCTCGACAGGCTTCAAATCGATCATTTCTTCGTTGATGTCTTCTGGTACATAGACTCTACCAGACACGATGGCTGTGCCTCCCTGGACTACTTCGAAATTTCCACTGCCCTTCTGCACCATCACTAGGAAATCAACATTTCCTGCAGAAGAATAAGGTAATCCATTATTTAAGTATGAAAATTGAAGCAATTATGAAGTAGCAGAAAAAAATTAAGTCATTAATAAGAATAGCCTCAGCGGCTGCTGAATATTGCAAAACTATTTTATTATTTCATTCATCTATTTGATAAGAATGATAAACAAGAGGCTATAGTTACTGGAGTGACCTTGTCCACAGAGCCGGTTGCTATGTAAATTCAATCTAAATACTAGTCCAGCTAGTTTTCATTATCATTTAGTCCAGATTTTTTCATCAAATAATTTTCACTCAAATCCCTTCTATAAATAACAGAACTCATAATCACTTTAAAAATCTCACCTTCTTTAGGAATATTGGTGGCTCTGATGAAACGAACATTCTCGAAAACAACCGGAACCTCAGTGTAAAGTTCGCCTCTCATCATTCCTAATGTCTCCCAAACAAGTGTCTGAAACAATAATAATTAGTATCGATATATAGATATAGTACAACTTGTGTAATATACTGAGAATGACATCTCTTTGAAACATAATATGTCGACATTTTGATTCTGTCTATTCAAATTTAAGTTATTCTGTAATTTAATTTTGACTACAAATACTATTAAAAGTTGTATGGAAAATTCTGTATTGAAACGGCTACTCACATAGGATGCAAGCAATATTTTTATTCGAGACTAGAAGGTAACCCGTGCTCCGCAAGGGTTTAATTAAAAACTTGATAAACTGAAAACTTGACCTACTGAAATCTTGAAGAATTTAAAATAGGCCTATAACCATCCACGGTAAATTAAGAATCTTCATACAAAATTTCAAGTTAATCAGTCCAGTAGTTCAGACGTGATGATGCATCATTTGTGAATTCCCTATCCCGTACGTGTATAAGCCAATTCTTTCCTTTATTATATTATAGATTTTCATATATTACAGAGTATACGGTATAGTTTTTAACTCACTCACCAAATATCCCGTTGCAGGAAATAGATTCCTCCCATCAATGATATGGCCAGAGATGAACTCCATCTCATCATCAGCCAAAGAAACATTGATTAATCGCTCTCCTGATTTGATTTTTTCCTGCATGCGGTATGATGCAACATACCAATCTTCTGAATGCTCCCAGCTTACTAGTGGTGAGATCATGGGTGTACCTCGAGATACTGGCAATAATACTTCTTCGTAGAGTTTTGAGTATTCCGGATTTAATCCCAGCACAAACAATCTGTTGAAAAAATATTTTTGAGGAAATTTGTTCAATTCAAGGAGTCGCTTATGCACTTTTTAAGTAGTTTGAGGAAGCTACAAAACTTGTTGAAGGAAACAAACGTTAAAGAAATAATCAGAATTTTGGAATTCTTATAAGTAAAGTATATTTTGAAATAGAAGTACAAGAACATTAATCTTGAAATACTTAGATTCTGTTCACTAGGGAAAAATAAATTATGTATTTTGGTACATTCATCATCATAAATATACAGGGTGATTCATAATTATGGTAAAATAATTCAATACGTGATAGTAGAGGTAAAAATAAGAAAAAAAGTTCATACTTATGAGTTATTAGTTCTCTCCTCACAAAACAGCAAATTTTTGTGGTGTAATGTACTACATAAGAATACATTTTATTCAACTTTTATTTAAATTTAGTTTACACAGCTTACATAATTCTTCTCAGAATTAAATTCTCTACAATTTTTATCGCGAAAAATTATTTGATTACTGGTCATTAAAGAAAGTTATTGGGCATCAAACGTAGAAGTCTGTGTTTTTCTACTTAGATTTTTTGCATATTTCAACTTTTTTCTCAAAAACTACTCACACTACAGCTTCCAGACTAGTTTTATTCAATTTTTCAGATATTTTTCCATATGAATCCAGCATAAGTTTTTCAAAATCTAGTCCCCAAACAATTCAGCATCGGTGTATTTCACCAGAGGAGCTGAATTCCGGGCGAAATCTTTCATCCTGTATAGCTCGCTAATGAAGCGTTTATGGATATATGTTTATATGAACTTTTTTCTTATTTTTACCTCTACTATCACGTATTAAAATATTTTACCATAATTATGAATCACCCTGTATACTTCTGTTTCCTACACTAAAAGAGTTTCGTTCAGAGTTTTAATGAATGTTATCAATTCAAATATAATAACTTTCAATCAATCATTCATCTAACCAATCTGTGAGCATAAAAATCATCACTTGTTGGTGATTCTGATACGGTGTGTCTAATCATATTTCATAAGCCTAGGGTTCATCAAAAAGAAAAACAATATAAAGTTATCGGTGGTTCAAAAATCTTGGATTGTACAACATGTGTTCAAAATATCCATAGGAAAGAATCTGAATAGGCCTATATTGTAATCGCTCCATCAATCGCATATTATATATAATTCAATGCTGAAAAAGTGATAAATTATACGATGTTTTAATGGATGCATCACGATATGATTTCATAGAATATAGTTAAGTTGATATTGTAATATTGAATAAGCGACTTGAAACTCCACTCATTTATATATACAAATTTTGAGAGACTGAATAAGTTTAGTTAGAACAGCATCATTAGTTACACATTTTGTTGAACATGTTACACATATGGACACCTTGTAGTCCATGATATTTTGACTTACTTTCCGAGACCCATGAGTAGAACATTGTCTTCAACGTTGCCTTTCTGAGTCAATGCAACGTGGGAGCACTGTTGACCGAGAGACCTCCTCAAAATAGGCTGAAGCAATGCATGAGGAGCTATCTCAATGGTGATGGCTCCATTCGGAATGTGTCTGCAACCCTCCTCGAAAAGAACAGGGTTTAGAAGGTTGTTGGTGTGATATTCGGCTGAAGAAGTCTTGGCAAGAGGCTTTCCCCATTCTGATTCTCTGACCGAGGTACTCACCCATTTGCTAGACCTTGGTTTTGGGCTTGGAATTACCTGGAATGATTGTGAATTTCATCATCAGTTCAACAACCCAATAATATGAGTGAACAGTAATCATTAATGTATTGCTCGCATTGAAAAGTATTGAAAATAAAATAAGGTATTGAATGTAGAATTATTTAATAAGTGTAAAAATAGCCTACCTACAACAACTAAGATGTTTTTATCTGTTCAATATGTTTTCATGTACGTTATATAAAAATATGCATTTGAGACTTGCTTAAAATATGCCAAACACACAACACTTATAACATAAATACGAAATCTCGCACATTTATATTCATGAAAAAATCATAAAACATTTTAGATTATTTATTCTAACAAGAGGCTGTTTATTCATGTTCTCATCACACATGATTCATTGTGAAACTTTACTTTTTCAGGTTATCATTGGTCGTTGGGAATTGGAGTTCAGTTTTCTTATTAATTGTTTTCAATTCATTGTAGATTGGATTTAATAATGCATCCTCTGTGCTTTTACCCTCTTGTGAACGAAACTATCTCAACTCAATGTTTTTAATGTAATATATTTTAACAATACTTTGAATAATCTCGAATAATAGAAAAAATCATTCAAATGATTATCAAAGTACATAATAATATAACAAATCTTATTGATGAAACTATACTAGCATTGTCTAAAGAATACTTTTATAAGTAATCACTTGGATCCTTAATTCTATAATTATTTTCATTACAAATCTATAAATTTCAGACATTCACGTTCTCAGAGCAAAATTTTAGATATCTCTATGGAATTTAAGTGTAGGCTACACTCTTTTCCTATGAGATTTAAATATCAGCTGAATCGGCATCAAAATTATTCTATTTATCAAATAACTAACTTGGGAGTTCATTACATGCCTACATAATTTATTTTAAAATACATAGTATAAATACAAAATTAATAGATACACAAGAAAATGTAGTCAGTACTGCTAACCTTCTGGAGATATTTCAACAGTTTTGGTCCGGCCTTAGCGATATATTTACTGTGATAAGCGATGTTGGACACATTGACTTCTCTAGCAAACACATTCTTCTCATGCAGTTCACTGACAAAGCTCTTGATGAGGTCTGCGGGACCTGAAATCGTACAGCTGTCAGGTCCATTGTGGCAAGCAACCTCAATGCCAGCAGGGCAGCGGTCTCTCACGTCATTATAACCCATTCCTGAAACAATTTTATTTTGTATTAGAGTTATAAATTCAATATAATTAATATCAAATTTGAAAAATTATTAACTTTTATTTCAATTTTAAATCTCCAAGTCATGTTTTAGGTTTGGGTGAAAATGTTTAAATTACTAGTGGCCTAGTCAGGTAATCTAAAATATCCTATTTGATTTATTGAAGAAGCCGTTTAGTTACACCAGCACTGTGAGGACGAGTTGTCATGGATCACAACGATTCCTAAAGTGATCATTTCAACTGACGTCTGTGAATTTCTGGCATCATTCACGCATATCAAGTTTTCTGAATAAACTTGACCCATTCTTAAGAGATTTCTGTTGAACTATTGCATTTTGCTAGCAAATAACTGATAATGCTTACTTACTTAATCGAAGCCTTTTCTACCTTGCGGTGTAAAGTTTACGAGAGATTTCCATCTATCACGATCCTGCGCCAAACGGCCAATCACCACCCTTAGACTCCAAATTTCTCCGGAGGTAATCAGACAATCTTTTTCTCGGTCTTCCAGCTCACCTTCTTCCCGCTGCCTTACATTCCCATATCAGTTTTGGTAGCCTCTCCTCGCCCATCCTTATTACGTGGCCCAGCCACGTGCCCTTCCTCTATCCTCTGAGTAATTGGATTAGAGTTGACCACCGCTCTTATAGCCTGATTTCTCAGTCGGTCTCTTCTTGTCTTCCCAATCACTCTACAGAGGAAGCGCATTTCTTGGGCCTGCAGCTTACTCTTACTTCTTTCTGTCAAAGTCCACGTCTCAGAAGAGTATAACAAAGTAGGAACATATGTGGACCAGAAGACTGCCATTTTCGCTTTCTGGCTGACATCTTTCATATTAAGGAACCCTCTTGATAGCGCATAGTAGAGTCTACCACCAGAAGTAGTTCTAGAATTTATTTCTTCCTCCATTCTGCCCTCTTGATGAATGGTAGCTCCAAGATATTTGAAGTTGGTGACTTGTTCAATTCTTCTATTTTTCAACTTAATCTCTATCTCTCTGTGATTGTTTGCCACAGTCGTCACCTTAGTTTTGTCTATGCTTATCTCCATCTTCTTCCTTTCCAGTTCCTCATTCCGGATGTTTATGTTATGCTGAAGATCCTCTTCCTTTGCAACCAACAGGACAAGGTCATCTGCATAAGCCAGCTTTGAGACTTTCACTCTCTGTAGTCGCCAGTGACCTACTGTCAATCTTTTTTCTCTATCCTTGCAGGCCCTCATCACTCCATCCATCAATATGGCAAAAGGATACGGTGATAGAATATCTCCTGCCTTACTCCTGCTCTTGTTTCAAATTGCTTAGAGCAGCAGCTGCCGACACTCACATAGTTCCTACAGCTTCTGTAGTAGCTCTGGATGGCCTTCAACAAGTTATCATTCACTCTTCTATCTCGTAATTCCTTCCATAAGGCATTCCAGGGTACTCTGTCAAATGCTTTGATGAGGTCTATAAAACACAAGTACACGTTTTTGCCATACTCTACACTTTTTTCTAGGACTTTTCTCAGGATAAAAATGGCATCTTGAGTACTTCTACCATGTCTGAAGCCAAATTGCTCCTTCTCTGCCATGTCTTGCTGTCTGTCCTCCCTCTCATCTCCGTTCTCCATCAGCAGATCAGAGAAGTACTCCTTCCACCATGACATTACCTCTCGCTCATGTGTGAGAAGATTTCCTGCTTGATCTTTTACAAATTTTAAATGACATGGTTTATCTTTCCTCAGGCCCTTCAAAATTCTATAAAACAGTTTCTGGTTCTCTCTTTAATTCTCCTCGATGCACACCTCAAATTCATTCCAGGACTGCTGTTTCGCTGCCTTGACTATTTCTTTCACTCTTGCTCTTTGCGCTTTGTAATGATCATAGTCCTCTGCGCTCCGTGTTTGCAGGTAATGCTGCCACATCTCTTTCTTTCTCTTCACCTCTGCTTTGACATTTGTCGTCCACCAGCTTGTCTTCTTACCTTTCCCTCCAACTCTACTCTTCCCACACGCCTCCTCTGCGGCATTGATGAGGGTGTCTCAAAGAGTTGTCCAGCAGTCTTCCAGCTCCACCTGACCATTCACTTCTTGCCTTCCTCTTAATTTGCATTCTACTAACTCTCTATAGGTCTCTTTGACATGCTCCTCTCTGAGCTTTTTTTTTTTTTACAGCTCAATCGTTTGATTGGTTGGCAGCCTTCCATCTAAATCTGTCCATTGCTACTCTCTTCCATTGTTCATAGCTCATAGCACCCAGATCCTTCGTCATTTGTCTTAAGTACTGTAGCCGGGGTCTCCCACGACCCCTTTGTCCATCAACTGTACCTTCCAGAATACTTGACGTAAATGCGTCGTGTCTTATTATATGTCCAATCCAAGAATGTCGTCTGGCCTTGAGAAAATTCAGAAGAGATCTTTTTTCTGCCGCCCTCTGGAATACCTCCTCATTCGTAACTCTGTCTGTCCATTTTATTTT
Organism: Nilaparvata lugens; assembly: GCF_014356525.2. NCBI lineage: Eukaryota > Metazoa > Arthropoda > Insecta > Hemiptera > Delphacidae > Nilaparvata > Nilaparvata lugens. The sequence continues at coordinate 20,211,490 of NC_052518.1, read as the reverse complement.
GAGCATACGCCTCCAACACCACACTTCAAAAGCATTCAGAGTCTTTTCCTCAGCCTTACCAATAGTCCACGTTTCAGACCCATAAAGAGCTATACTCCAAATGCAACTCTTTATTAGTCTCTTTCTTATTCCCAAGGTTAGACTATTTGAGGAAAGAAGCTGCCTTTTACTAATAAACATACCCTTAGCTTCTCTGATTCGGCGCTTTATATCCAGTCTATCTTTCCCATCTTCTGATATAATGCTTCCAAGATATTTGAACATTTTTACTTGCTTCAGGGCGTGATTATCTAATTTAATGGATACATTTTCTGTGACTTTTGAGCAGACCATTACTTCTGTCTTTATCTTATTTATCTCCATATCATATTTATTTCGTAGAATCTCATGCAAGGTGGTTAGAGCTCTTTCTAAACTTATTTTATTATCCGCTATTATAGCTATATCGTCTGCAAAACGAAGCATCTGAATCCGAACTCCATTTACCTTGATGCCACTACAGCACTCCTTGCATTCATTAATGGCTTGCTCTATATAAATGTTGAATAACAATGGTGACAAACTACAGCCTTGTCGCACTCCTCTCCTTATAGCAGCCTCTCTCTGCTGCTCACCTATCCTTAATAATGCTGTTTGATCCTTGTACAACTCTCGAATGATCCTTCTATCTCTATAATCTATTTTGATGTCCTTTAATACTTTCATAAGTACATTCCAATTCACCCTATCGAATGCCTTAAGCAGATCTACAAAAGCAATGTATACCTGCTCTGAGCTTATATGCTTTAATCTTGTATTCCACTTTCGGCCTTTCTTTCCTTTTTCTTTTCGAAATATTCTTCTCGACTATAGCCAGCTTCATTACCAGAAGATGATGATCTGTGTCTAAAGTGGGTCCCCGTAGGACTCTTGTATCCCTGACCCTGTTTGAAATAACGTTTGGAACAATAATGTAATCTATAATAGATTTTTCATTTCTTGAGCATCTGACCCTGGTGAAGCGATGTATGTCTTTGTGAAGAAAGTTTGTGTTGGTGATCGATAAATTATTATTCATACACAGATCGATCAATCTTTCCCCCTTATTATTAATTGTGCTTTCACCATGCTTTCCTATCACTTGCTCTGTTCCTTCCGGTTAGTTTCCTACACGGCCATTCAGGTCCCCACACAGTATTACTGTACTATTTGCTTCATCAATAGCCACCTGCAGCTCATCAAAGAAATGATCCTTTACTTGAGCTAATTGATCGTCACACGGAGCATATGCAATCATCAATGAAAAGGACTCGTAATTCTCTTCTATATCCACTCTCATGATACGCTCATTAACAAATTTCCAGTCCTTAATATTTTCCTTCTTATCCCCATGAATCATTAATGCTACTCCAGCTGCTGCTCGCTCCGCAATACCTACCTGTCCCGCTGAAGAACAGCAAATAATCATTATTCAACATGATACAGCCAGTTCCTTTCTTCTTTGACTCTGTAATTGCTAGATAATCAGCCCTGGTTTGCCTTATTTCTTCCGTCAATTCCATTTCCTTTCCCCTTAACCCCCCCCCCCCCACATTTCATGTACCAATATTCAAAGTTTGTAAGGATCGCCTGTTTTTAGTCCGTAAAGTCCTGTCCGTTTTCTCTCGATTTGTTTGTCTTTTGGTAAGTGTGATTTCAGAAGCACGGGGAACTGGCCCATGGCATAACTGATAATGCTATGAGTGGATATTCGATTGAGGTTGTCATGTTTCGGGGTGATTTACAACTTGCAAACAATTGACAATCTGGCCGAGCCAAACACGGAGGTTGTGGAAACACACTGCTCAGTTCATTCATTATACTAATGAAAAATAACATTAAAAACCGATGAGATGGTACCAAAAAAAAAAAAAAAAATAGGGCACCCAAATCTTATTATTCTATAAGGTGAATTTGGTATCCATTAACCCTAACACTAATAAAGAGCTCAATTTCATCAGTGGACATTCATTTCGTTCCTTATTTACCTTTCATTTTCTACTTTCTTTGCCATGTTATAGACCTCCTACTGTCTCTCCATGTACTTTCCATGTATCTAAGGAAGCTCATCTTGCAATAATTATTTAACTACCATCAATCATCTAATTATCCTACCTATAATTCCTAACTAACTATCTACTGACCAACTACTACTCTATATACTAACCGACTGCAGCCATAGCTCCCTTGATGAACTCGGTTTCTACAGAGGCCAGACCTCTGTAGTAGGCAGCAAGAATCATTTGCTCCGCAGTGAAGCAGCCATCGGCGTAGGCGCAACCAAGCTCACCCACCGAATGACCGATTATGCGATCTGGTCTCACTCCAATCGAGAAAAGAACATCGACCAGACCAATCTGGAAAGTGAGAGATATAATTTTTTGAAAATTGTTTTTAATTTTTTCTATTAACACTAGTCACTAGGACTAACCATTAATTTTCTTCTCTTATTTCTTATCCTAAAATATTCATTTTTATTGCTAAAGTCTTCCAGTGAAGTCTACAGTTCCAATATATAATTTCACTACTAATTCTTTTACTAAACTTTTAATTAATATACTTTTTTTTTCACTAGCACTACACCAACTCGAAGGGCTTTGTTCTCTTCAACCACCTTGTGAGTTCAGTGTTGTCTAGTAGTTTAGAGATATTATGTATTTATTCATTTCAATTACAATATATACTTTGGTGAAATAATATAGTCTACTTGAGACTGTCAGCATTGGTTTGATGGCAAGCATTGTTGTTATACATTATATGAAAGGAATACTGACAAAATGAATTTCCATCGCTTATTTAATATTATCGACCCATTATTTCAAAATAGCAAATTGAACCTGTAAATGTGTGAATATAGGGATACTAACGCTTGTTTTGATACGAATTGCTTTTAATTTGACTGACTAATTGATACCGTCTCAGTGACTGAGATAGGTTTTCGCTAAAGCCTTTCGATATTCAAGGATAAATGAGTACGGTAATACAAAAATATGAACGATTCTGATCCAGTTTTCTCAGGTTCTGATTGATTTCAAGCCAACTAACTATCGTTATGATATAATAATATAAATAAATCATACAATTTGTTAGGATGAAGCATGACTTACCTGAATAGCAGCTATTCCCACGAATGAGTTCAGAATATTATCGAATGTTTTCGGGTCTGGGTTGACAATGATATCGATGAGATTCACTCCCTTAGGCTTCAGAATGTCATGCAATTTGTTGATGGTATTTGCGAAAGTTGGTATCTTCATGAGACCCATGCCCATACTTGGCCACTGTGAGCCCATACCTGAGAAAATGAACCACACTTGCCTTTTCTCACCTGTGTAGTACTGTCGAAAAAAAACACAAAAATTGAATCAGTGCTCCATTATGAAAAATACACAATCTCTTCAATTCAGAGTTCTTGTAGAACTTTGTATGTATTTAGAAAACAAATACTCACAAAATAAAATTAGTTCTTCTTTATAAAACAAAACACACGAAAAGACTTTTCAGTTTGGGTTTAGTGAATCTTCAGTTGCTGAAATACTGGTCTGTGGAAGAAAGAATATAATAGACTAAAGTGCCTATTTTCCACTGAATTATTTTGTAATGAAATTTTCCAATTGGTGAAATACTGAGAAAGTAAGTTCCTATTTGCCAATGAAACGTTTTTTAATAGTTTAACAATAAAGGTTTTTATGATTACTATCCTACAGTACTCTCTCAATTAATTAATAACTATTCACAGATCGAGTGTTTCTAGTACTCTACACAACATACGTTAGTTTCTTCAAGATTCAAATTTGAGTTCCAAGTTTTCTATTAGACCATTGAAAATAAATTTTACATGTAGCCAATTCAAAATGAAATATTAAACAATACAATTAATAAATTTGTCATTCAATAACAAATAACACAGTCAATATTGAAAAAAAAATAAAAGTGTTTATTTTAGTTCTAATGGTTTTTAAAGAAGAGGTTAACGAAATGTTATGAATCTGATAATATACAATAAAATTGGCACAGGCATAGACACTTGACAAGTGGCTATAGTAACAATTTTGAGGGGATACCTAGCAGAAAATCCCGCTTCTCTATGAGGAATACATTATTTTGCTTTAAATAAAATCTAAATCTACATTATTTTCTCAGAAATAATTTTCTAATAGAAAATAACAATATACAGTACGGTAGTTGTTGTTTTAGGAGTGATGATGATTTTTACCTGAATGTCCCTTTTCAATAAATTATTGTTGTTGGCCAGAGTAAAACCTCGATAGATATGACCTGCAATGTCATGCTTGTGGATTTCGTGGAATAATTTGACATACTCAACATCGACTGGACGAGATTCGACCTATAATTCAGGAAGATATTATTCATTAGACGTATGCACTAAATTAACTTCATTGGAAATATTTTTAAAAACTCATGCAATAATAATGATGGTATTCATTGATTGAAGTAATGGAGAAAAAGTTTAAAAAACATAAAGAAGAACCTTTGTAAGAAGCATTGAATGTTGCACAGAATTTTTTAATAGCAAAATCTTAGAATAACATTGAAGAATAAATGAGAGGAAACTTATGAAAAAACAGATTCTCTTAAGAAGGGGAGATCAATCGAATAATCATGATAATTATTCGCTCACATAATTTATGTGAATATAACAATTACTTTACATTATGATGTAATGTAAGATGGAATTATGTAACTGATGTAATGTGTAATGTGATGAATTATGTAATGTAATATGTAACTTATGCAATATTGTATATAATTACATTCAATACGATTGTATTTGGGCTGCTACATCCACCTTTTGTTGATTTTTGACATTTTAAACAGCGGTAGATGTTTTTACTAATTTCTACTATAATCAGAAACTCCTGTTAATATTAATTAATTTACGTTGGCAAAATCTTTATCTGATTGTGTTTTTTTTTATTTCGAGCTGTGATTGAAATGATAAGATGATAAAATCCTCTTTTGATTGTTCATTTTGTCCTAAAAGTTGCAAATTATTTCAAATACAAAATATGTAACTCACTTAAAAAAATCTGGTGTGGTACACTCACACAACTTTCCTTGCTCATTGAACTGGGAGCCTCGATAATAATTTAGAGAAATAACATAATGACGATTGGCGGCAACATAATTATTTGAAACTACGATCGGACTACTGTATAATTATGTGTGTATATTATTATTGTTTTCAGAGTACTTTTTCCTTTGTGTAAATTGTGAAATCCGATGATTTTTTAAAAGTCGTCAAAACAGCTGTTCTACAGATGAAATATCTCGACTATGTATAATTTTTATAGACTGCTCTACCTACCTACCTCATGCACGAGAAGGAGGTTACAAAGTACATTTCTCAAGGATGGGGTGAACCCCCCATTAGTTTCCCAGAGAGGAGACTCATGCCAGTTGATGGGGCTGATAAATAACTATACGGAGTATGAATTTGAAATAAATCAGTCGAGTAATTTTTGAGAAAATCGTGAAAAACATGGTTTTTCAGTAATTATCCGCCATTTTTCTCGAGAATATTACGCAGCTCCTGCAATTTTCCTAGAAATAAGACTCATGTCAGTTGATAGGGCTTATAAATAGCTATCCATGGTATAAATTTGAAGAAAATCGTTAGAGCCGTTTTCGAGAAAATCGTGAAAAACATGGTTTTTTAGTAATTATCCGCCATTTTTCTCGAGAATATTACGCAGCTCCTGCAATTTTCCCAGAAATGAGACTCATGTCAGTTGATAGGGCTTATAAATAGCTATCCATGGTATAAATTTAAAGAAAATCGTTAGGGCCGTTTTTGAGAAAATCGTGAAAAACATGGTTTTTTAGTAATTATCCGCCATTTTTTCCGCCATCTTGAATTGAATTTTATTGAATTTCTTATTGTCGGGTCCTCATGGTATAAGGACCTTAAGTTTAAAATTTCAAGTCAATCGGTTAATTAGGAATGGAGTTATCGTGTTCACAGACATACACACATACACACATACACACACCACACACACACACACACACAGACCAACACCCAAAAATCATGTTTTTGGACTCAGGGGACCTTGAAACGTATAGAAAACTTGAAATTGGGGTACCTTAATTTTTTTTGGAAAGCAATACTTTCCTTACCTATGGTAGTAGGGCAAGGAAAGTAAAAATCATGAGTATTCTAGTACTTTCACAACCTTCAATAATTGAAGTAATTATACTGAAATTAACTTATTATCTTACATTGTCTTACTTATTATTTTGCGTTGCTGGGCATCCTCATATATTCATATGGTCCACTAGTTTATGACAACTATTACTTGTTTGATAATTTTAGTAATTTCATAGAAATTGAGTAGATTTATTGATACTTGATAATAGGTACTTTAAATATTAATAGTGATATTATAGATAATACTATTGTAGTGATTTGGAAGAAATTATAAATAAGTGAATTGGAAATTTAAAAATTATTGATTGATACTATTCCTAAGACTTACATCACTGAGCATCCTGTCTACTGCAATTTCGGTTCTTCCTGAAGCTGGAACCAGTCTTGGAACATCATCTTTTGGTGCTCCACCGTTCTTCTTTTGACTATTATTCCATTTGAGTAAAACGTGGCAGTTGGCTCCACCAAAACCGAATGAATTGATACCAACCATCCCTCCGTTCCAGGGTGTTTTCTCTGTTATAACCTAGATAAAACAAATTACAATCATATCATGCAGGAAATCAAACACAATAAATCCTATTAAACCAACAATTACAGCTCATATTTTATATTGAAATTTGAGCTTATATTCAGAGCTTAGATTTGATTATTGAAGCTGATTATTTTAATATTAATATTCTGGACCACAAAAGAGAACTCTTCGTCACAACTGAATTCTGGTTTTCATTTTAAACTAGAATATTTAATCATAATATTATTAATTTGTACTAAAATATTTTCAATTTTAATTTTTTAAATTAAATTGAATATATTTTGATTTCTTTACAAGTAAACTTTTCTATCTTTTTATCCATCTAACTAGTCCTTGAGCATTTTTCAGAAGTAAAATCTCAAATTCAGAACATTTGGCTGAAAATGTTTTATTAGTACGCTTCATTCAAATCCAAATTAATTTTGTAAAATGGGTATCAATTATATCTATATATATTTCAATCGTATTTATAAAGATTTAATTCTGGAAAAGTGTTTAAAGCACCCATTATAAAGACTTTATAGATGAACTCTTCATAAAGTGAAAATAGAGACTTGATGAAGACCCAATCTAAGAACAATAGCATATTGAATGAAGAAACCAACTTCAAATCCCACATCTTCTTTGATTACTTAATCAGCCATAACAAACTCAATAAACACCAATAACAGCACACCAAGAATTGTCATCCAAACCTTCTACTTGTCTATGAGTACAACCAGAAGATGGCGGACCTCGTTGTCACAGTAAGTGAATAAACTCATTTATTGAAGAAATTTGACTGCTAGTTGTTCATTTTATTAAAAAAGTGATTTAATAGTAAGCAGTTAGTGATGGAGAACAAAATTGAAGAGCTTTATGAAGATTTGAAGGGAATTGTAGATTTTGTAGTAAGAAATTGTAGACAAGAAATATTTTTAAATCCCGAATTGAAGTTATATGAACTAAATACTGACGCTGATTTTTCCGTTATGAAAAGCTTCAATATCTTTGCGAGGCTGTTTGAAGTTGATATTTGGAGGTATGAAGCCGGTTTCCATAGCGATTGCTACTTTTATTATCGAACAAAGTCCGGAAGCCGGCTCAGCATGACCGATATTTGATTTCACTGATCCAATGAGCAGCGGTTCTTTTCTTCCAACACAGAACACATTTTCCAACGCCTTCACTTCTTCTGGATCTCCCACCTTCAAACAAATACATCATTCAGGCTTATTTCAATAGTATTACAAAATTAACATCAATCATTAGTATCAACACGATACAATACAAAATAATACAAAACAATACAATGCAATACAACAGATCAATTAAATGGAATAGAATGCAATCATTGTAAAATCTACTACTGTGATCACAAAATTCTCAGAGGTACCTAGTCTTAGGCCTACGGCCTTGAAACACATGGAGCCATCTTCCATCACAGCAGTCTTAGGTATCATCTATAGTTCGTATATCCTCCTAAGACCACTTTAATCACAGAACGCAGATCGCCCTGAAGGCTCACTTTTGAACAATTTCTTTTGAACAAATTATGTTTTTATTTTTGTTTTTTATTTTCAACTAGAATGAATATGAACAAGGACGATGAAGTATAATTCAATATCCCATATGGTTCTCCAAATTAATGTATCAGAGTAGCGAACAAAGTTTATGGGAAAGGCAGAAACTGGGATTTACATAGAACAAAGATTATTATACCATTGAAATGATGAGTGATTAATTACATTGCAATGAAATATCATTATGAACTAATTACAATTTAAATAAATTACAATATACAAAAAGATACATTTGTCTACTATAAGATGACTTACATAGGTAGTAGACTGTACATAGACTATACATAGTATACCACCTGCACATTAGTATGGATTTCCTCCTTCTTATGATAATTGTGTTAAACCTGAGCCCGAGGTGAATTTTCATAATTATTTCATCTACGTTAAGTGACCCTATTTTTCTGTCTCACCAATGAATTTCTACATAAGAACAAAATCTGAAAGAAAATCTTCTCAACATCACTTATGAAATGTTGTCAGAACATATTTTTCTCACCTTTGTACCGGTTCCATGAGCTTCCACCCAAGCCAAAGAGCTTGGATTCACCTGGCATTCTTCATAAAATTCCTCGAGCAGCCTTTGCTGCAGTGGTCCGGAGGGAAAGGTTATACCCTGCTCTTTGTATCCATCGCAGTTGGTTTTAGCATGAACAACCGTGGCATAGATTCTTTTGGCATCCTTTTTCTTCTGCAAGTAGACGACTGTTATTGCCTCCGATCGGCAGTATCCGTTGGCTAAGGAAACAATAATCAATTTTGAATTCAAATTGGATGTGGACGAAAAAACATCAACTATTAAATCAAATCAAATTTTATTTCCTTGAAAAAATGAATTAACACAATACATGTTATGGACAGCAATACAAATTAAAATATTCACAGCATTATAACATAACTGACTATTATCTTGTAATATATTATGTGAGATAAAAATAATAAGAATTCTCAAGATCAAGTGATCTGCTCTTTACCAAATTTAACAGATTATAGTCCCTTCTGAATGAATAAAATACGCTTTTACATCTCCAGTGTAGTTGATTGGAAAAATGTAACATTGAAATATAAAATAGTCTAGAATGGGATAATCTTTGTAATATAGAGTGATCTGTTTTAATCAGTTATTATTATTTACTTCTCAAGGTTGTAAATGACATCTTCTATGAACAATTTTTTTAATTTCTCTTCTTTTTTATATTGATCAATTTTGTATTAATATATAGGAGCCTCTGTTGTATCATGGAACCAAAATTGATGTATTATCTTCTCTCTTGCTTTCAATATTTGTAATGAATAAATAATTAGGAGATGAATAACTAATAAAAATGTTTTGCAATGAAATTGAATTACTCTGTTCTAGATAAACTGAATTCTTCTTTTGCAAAACCAAACTTTTGCAAACCCAAATTATTGGCAAGCATCGATATCAAAGTATTTGTAAGAATACTTTGGAGCACTTACCTCCTTCATCAAAAGATTTGCATCTACCATCAGTTGATAACACTCCTAAGCGGGCGAATTGCAGCGAAACATAAGGATGAAGACAAAGATTGCAGCCTCCCACAATGGCGCTATCGCAATGCCCATATCTAATCGACTTGTAAGCATGTTCAAGAGCGTACAAACTAGATGAACAAGCAGAATCAACTGTGTAACTTGGGCCTGGAAGAGAAAAATAAATGCATGATAAATTAATTATGAGGTTCTGTAATACAGGAACAAGCTGTTCACAGTAGAAGTAATGCTTTCTTCCGTTGGGGCCTGAGAAGCGAGATATATCATAGATTGATTTTTCTGCCAGGACTAGAAACACACATTGCACATCAAACCATAGAGGAACATATAGAGTGATTTTTTTAGTCATGTTACCCTATTGCAAGTGTGTGGTGATTTATTATTTCTAATGAAGGAAATTTTTGATCTGTTGCACGAAGTTGGTAGTCCTACTCAATCGCTATAGAAAAGGCAGTGCGAGTTGATTATCCTTCAGCTATGCAACATTCTGTGTGGACTCCGGTCGTCTTATGAACAGAATGTCTTACACCATAAACATGATCGAAAAGAGGAAAATCGTGTATAATTTCAATGGGTGGACATTTTAATGATCTTCCGGCCATGTGACTAAAAAATGAGCAAAATATACATTTTCATGTTTACTACAACTGAGTTTCTGTTTTATTAATTACATTAAAAAATGGGTAACAGGACTAAAATCATCCACTATTTCACGAGACAGTAAAATAATAATATCAGATCCTGTAATAAAGGAAGAAGCTGCTTACAGAACATGTATTAGATACTTTCTGGTGCCTGATAAAAATATATAGAGGAGAATTATATTATAGTTAATGAGGAAATGTATCAATAATACTTACTTACTTACTTACTTACTTACTTACTTACTTACTCCTCGGCTCTACAACCCATTGAGGGTCTTGGCCTCCCGCAGTATGCCTCTCCATTCGTCCCGATTTTGAGCTTTCCTTCTCCATCCTCTGATACCCATCTGCCTCAAGTCATTCTCCACGTCGACAATCCAACGCATTCTTGGTCTTCCCCTCAGTTTTCTTCCTCCAGGATTCATTCTGTGGACTTTCTTTGCGCTCCTTAAGTCATCCATGCGCTCCACATGTCCTAACCAACCTAGACGTCTCATTTTTATTTCAACTACAATGTCTGGGTTGTTGTAGAGCTCTCGCAACTCTTGGTTAGTGCGGATCCTCCACTCTCCATCACTATAGGTGGGTCCGTAGGTTTTTCGGAGGATCTTTCTTTCCCAGACATTGAGTATGGTCTCGTCCCTCTGAGTAAGTACCCAGGTTTCTGCACCATATAGTACGGCTGGTCTTATGACAGTGTTGTAAACTTGCACTTTTAGCCTACTTGAGATAAGTCGGGAATTGATAAAGGTTTTTAAAGCATAATAACATCTATTCCCAGCTGATACTTTAGTTTTGATATCTATTGGGACTTCGTTTTTTTGTGTTATTACAGCTCCCAGATATTTGAATTCCTCAACCTTCTCAAAACTACTGTCTCCAAACACAAAACGTCTTTCATTCCCTTGGGTATTTTTTCTACTATTGTGCATATATTTTGTCTTATTATTATTAATTTTGAGACCTGTTTGCTCAGATCCAGTCTTAAGTTGGTCAAATCCTTCCAGTAGGGCTCTTTTACTTCTTGCTAGTAGGACCACATCATCTGCGTATGCCATGTATTGTAGAGTCCTATCCATGATGGTTCCATTTGGGTTAACTGTCAAACTCCGTATAACCTTTTCCAAACTAATATTGAATAGCATGGCCGATAATACATCTCCTTGTCTAAGTCCATTACTTGCCAAGAAACTGTTGGACAGGCTTCCCTGGATCTTCACTCTGTACTTTGTACCTTTCAAAGGTACATCAATTAAATAAAATACAAAAATATGTTATTTACATGAATTAAGTTACCTGGCAAACTTTGAAAAAACTGCTTGACAAGAAACCATGTACAATCATGTTAATTTATAACATTTGATATTTAATATTATATGCCTATAATGTAACTTTTGGTTTGATGAATGTGAACGTCCCAAATCACAACGTACAGTAATATATCAAAAGAGACTAGAAAACAATTATCTCGAATTAATTATGTCTATCATCTCTCAAGGTATGAGATTTTAATAAAAAAAGATTAGAAAAACAATGATCTCAACAAGAGATTTAAATAATCTCAAATTAATTATCTCTATAATCTCTCAAGGTATGAGATTCTTCTTCCATATGTAAAATTCATATATGTATTCAAAGAAGCCAAACAAAAAAGTAAAAAAGTATGTATACAGCTTATCTAATGGCTAATAAAACCTTATGTGAGTTTAGTAATTGTTCCAGCTCAACTCGCTTCTCTCTCACAGGCATGTGCTCATGAGACAAGCCTCCAAATTATCAATTCCGAATGTTATAATTTTTATGCATGTAACACAATTGGTCATGAATTAAGCAATAATCCACTGCAGTATATTTTCATCAATGAAAATAAAATAGTGTCGTATTTTCAATTAGTGATAATTATTTTCTATTTTCAAATAAGACACTGAGTACAGGAATGTTCAAATCATCATTTTGCATCGTATATTTAAAGGAAGAGAATTCTTTATTTCTTATACACTGGTTTTGAAACTGTTTAATTAAAATTTTATTTCTTCCAATGATTTAATTACAATTTTGAATGTTATAAATGTTTTTATTTATTGAATTTGGATTATATAGTACGAAGTTTGAATGATTTAATGTAGATAAGTTTTGAAAAAGATGTTTACCATTGATTCCGAACCAATAAGAGATTCTGTTGGCCAACATGGCTCTTGAGCATCCTGTGATACCAAATCCATCTACCTGCAACTTTTCGTAGAACCAAGTTTTTTCTGATTCACTGAAGCATGCTCCAACGAATACACCCGTTCTGCTTCCACGCAAACTTCTTGGATTGATACCTGTTGAAATTGATTACAAACTGCTCAACATTGAATTTCAAACACTATTATATTGAATTGAGATCTATTTTCAAAGTAGGTTCATTCACTTAACACAGTGTTTCTGTAGTATATTAAACATTTATTGCATTTCTTGGATACTAAGAATACTCATCAAAGCTTACAGCTCAATTAAATTTCTATAGAACTGCGCGCGAATTCAATATTTCTTGCTTTTGCTTTTTGCATCACAAAACAAATTAGATCAGAGATGAAAACAGTATTAAGAAAATATTTTACTTGAAATCTATACTGGATTTATTCGCCAAGAGATCATACCTCATCATTCAGTTAATGTTTTACTGCATGTCAGTTGATTGATGTATCTTCGTTATTCAGTAAAGACAATTATAAAATGGCACATTAATTTACACTTTATTCAGTAGATTTTAGATTAGCTATCATCTTTAATTATAGAAACTATTCAGCAGAGCAACTTACCTGCATCTAAAACTGCTTCAAATGCTTTCTCGAGAAGCATTCTGCACATTGGATCCATAACATGGGCTTGTTTGAAATGAACTCCAAAAAATGCAGCATCGAATTTTCGTATTTCTAGGAGTTTTCCTGTTCTTTGAGGAATTTCCGGATGTTCTATGGAGAGGAACAAATAAAAAACATATTCCATGAAAATTGAGTACAGATAATGAAGATAAATAATTGAAGATGTATTATAATTGAATTTATTAAAGATATTTGAAAATAAAAGTTAATTTTTCAACATCTCAAAGTTTTAATTTTCAGGTTATATCTTGTAGGTATAAATATTTCTTTATTTTATTCATTTATTTCATTGACAATCACGAATCATAATTAAAAAATGCATCAAAGTATTAGATGATAATAAATAAAAGCAGCCGTTTCACTTTACAGTAAAAAAATGATGGGCCTTTAATATTAGGTATCTGCAATATTTCCTTCACGCAGGGTCTTTACATGACAATTAATCATTACATATCCTTTTTGTACTATTTTCTCAATCTATTTTAGGGAAATTTTAAAAATATTCTGGAAATTATATACGCATTGAATTAATCTAATTTAAAAGATTCAATATGAAGCTATGACAAACAAAATAATAGAACGAGTTATAGTTATAGCTGTAGGCACAGGTTTAAAGAGAGGGATATGAAGATAAGGAATTAATTTTCTCCTATTCGATATTTTTTATCAGTTTAATCAATCCAATGTCATTCAACTTCATTGAATGCAACGGCATTCACTTTTCCTATGAATGCATTAGAAAACTATTTGAATAATTTCTGATATAAGGTATTTGATAGTCTTTCTAGGAAGGTATCGAGCTTTGATTGTTCCATTGTTTTCCCTCGCATTGAAAGTTAAATTAGAGGGCAACTTTTGACCTTTGCTTTTCTAAGTGGTGATTACGGATGCCTACATCGATGACATTAAACCCGTTTCAAAAACAGTTTTGACAACAGTTTTCACATTTTTATGAGCAGGTGCTCTTTATCAAGTCTTGTTGGATGACTAATCAAACACACATTCAGTCATTCATTCGTACGGCAAGCAAGCACTTATTATTAAACTGATTGGGAGAGGAAAAACAGGCAAACCCTCCACTTCTCCTCTCCTTGATTATAACTAACATAGTACGGTAAGAAAAAAGGTTGGAACATTTATACAAATCTATGTAGATTGATCAGAACGACAATGTTGAATTTGATAAGAATGAACTCTAATAAAAACACTTAATTTAAACTTATTATACTTATGAGTATAGAATATGAAAATTCCATGACAATTCTTCATTACTATTTCTATTTAAGAACAATCTTACAATAATTATTCCGAAATTATTAATGAGATGACTGTGAACACTGAGCAGTTATAAAGTCATAGAATGTCTTTCTCGAATTCTTGAACCAGAAATATGTGGGATCATGAAAATGGTTGATTTGAATTTCGTGAGGCTTTTTTTCTGTGTCATACTGCACCTCTCCATCAATAAATAAATTGTATGAACCTCATCATAAAAATCTATTTTATATTTTTTGGTGAGTCACTTTTTATTCCTTAGGTAATTTTAAATATCAATATCATAGACCAATCCCAAAAAAAATTGGGGAATCAATACAAACTTTCAACTTTTTATCATTTGAAAGAGTGAAACAATATAATATAGCCTACCCTACTCCTTACTATGTTTTCGAAGATGTGAGACATAATTCCCAAGATTATATATGATGTTAAACATACTTTTAAATCATTATTTAAATAATAAATTCTATTCTTATCAAAAATTATTCTAGAAACATATTTTTGCTTAAAAGTGTTTATATAAAATAATAATACAGGTTAAAGATGATCTTGAATACTACTTAACAAATGGTCTTTGGTATTTAAATATAACCAGTATTATTTAATAATCTTCTTCAAAAACATGAATAATATGTTAATATAGAACAATTGTCTATGAATAAATAAATGAATAAAAATTTGATAAGTTTTCACCAATTCAGCAACATTTTGTGTCTTATACTAACGTCCTTTCAGAAAAATCAGATTCGTTTCAAAAGATACTTTTATCTTTCAAATTGAAATTTAATTTCCCCAAAGAATAATGATGAGTTATCATTGATTTCCCATCATTCTGTATTTTATGACTGATATCATTTTAAAATGAAACTTTCAACTATGAATAAAAAGTATTATTAATCCTGATTATTCATTAATTTGAAGAGTTAAATTAATTGGTCGATTGAATAAAAAATAGTACCAAATGACTGGTAACTAGTCATTGGTTCTAGCTGTATAAAGATACAGCTGACTGAAACCCTAGAATTTGCTTGAAAATGAATTGGAATGAACTATATGCTAGATTTTATTCAATCGATGTATTGTGAGAACATCACTTACCAAGTTTCCAACGACGGTCATCGTCCGAGATAAGATCGACTTTATCGAACAATTTTTCTTGAAAGTCGCGGACATTGGCTGAGTCCGGAAAGAATCCAGCCAATCCTGTGATGACTATCTCATCACCATCAAGTGGCTGAGCCAGCTTTCTGCCAGCTGTCAATGCCTCACTGCACTGGTTGGGGGCAGGTGATGACGTCATCTGTGGAAATTAAGTTATCAATTTATTTACTTCAATCCTCACAAAACTGCTAATGCAATAAACTGAAAACATGCACTGCAAAGATGAGCCATTCACAATTATACAGAATAATTTGTACTACAAAAACTTCGCTGTGTATACTCAATAGTTTATCTGCTACCAGGGGCCCATTTCAAAAAATCCACAAGTTACATATTCACTGTTACATTAAAGCATACTTTTTTATTTTTATTTTAAAACAAAATTACTCTGAAACAAAATTTACTCTGATTTTTAAACAAAATTCATCTGTCTCTACTGTAATGTCAAAATCCCTTCCTGTAACATATGTGATTTCATTTTCAGTGACGTTCACCTATTATTTTTTTTAAATTCGATTAATTTTTTAATAGGGTAACCGGTTATAATACGGAAAACTGACAAGAATTTCCACATCTCGAGGAGGTAGAAAATTTATGCTTTTCTATATGCTTAATTATTCATGTGGATCTGATTTTTTTATAGTGAATCATGAAATTATAGATTATCTAGTGAAAGATGATTGAGGATTGAGGAATAATATTATATCACTATAAAAACACATGCATGATGTTCTCCAAAAGTAACAAGTTAGTCACTATAGAAGCATATGACATTTCCAAAGTAACAAGTTCGTTATTATGTTACCGTATAGTAGACGCACCACGAGATTGCATTTGAAACAATGTCATAAAAAAATATAGGTGAATAAGTAACTTGTGAGTTTTACGAAACGGGCCGCAGCTTGGGTTTATTTTTACTAGTTTTTCAGGTATTGCCACTGAGCATGCTGCTTGAGAATTTTCCTTTAATGAAGTGGAAATATACTTGAGAAATTAATACAAAGAACGATATAAAAAGCAACGCAAAAGGCACTGGCTCCTGATGTTCTATTCTGTTCTTATATGATCAATTACGATTTTACAACAACAGAATACAACATCGGACTAAAGGATATAACAATTAACTCCCCCCAAAAGAACAAACTCGAGCTTGGAAAAGGAGAAGATTTAGGTACGAAGGATTTAATTCATTTGCATTATTTATTTTATTTATTATACAATTACAAATACATTCAACTACTTGGAATGCATTGCAAAAATCAATTTTTATAATATCAATATCATGCCAAAGGCATAACATCAGGATATAATTCTATGAAAGATCAAGAGCGAGCTTGGGAAATGAGATAATTATCAAGAGAAATGGGTAGCTATAATCTAGAATTGAGTACATTCGAAACTATTCTCAGTTTAGAATTTACATTGTATGAGACATATTCTATTATCTTGAATTTTCAACTAGTCACAGACTAGATTTAGTCACAATCTGAGTAAATGAATATTGATTATAAAGTATAAGAAACGACACACATTTTGCTACTCCAACAAACTTGTATCGATTCGAACACAGCGGCTAGACTACAGAAAGACCTTTGTACAAAGTGAGATAAAATATAAGTCACTTTTTAATAGGCCCAGGACTGCAAGAATTATAATGTATAGACTCACGGATAAGAATGTTAGTCTAATATTTTTTTCCTTATTCTCCAATCAAATTGATTTGAATATCTATAATGGTGAACGCTTTAAGAATAAATCTATGTGACAAAAAATTATTGATCAGATTTCTCAACAACCACGATAGGCGAATTCAACGATATTATTCATTCTTCCTGTAATGATAGGGGTTACAAGTGACAAAGACAAGGTCACACGAAAGTTGAGCGAGAATTAATGAATAAATGAATATGGATTGATTGAAACGTATGTAAAGGATGCTTCAATATGAATTACAATATGCAAATGTGTGCATTCACAGATTCTCACGTGTATAATATTTAATGAGGGAAGGTGCTTTTATAATGAGTGAAAAGCATTCATCTTATTCATTTTGAAGTTTCCGGTAGTTTTATTCTATTTATATCAACATTGAAGAATGTAAATGAGAATAATATTGAGCAATATTATATTTGAAAATAGGGCTATCAATATTGTGAATGAATAAGAATTAGAATAAGATCCCACTGATGGATCTCTAGGCAAAATGAAATATATTAAAGGACTAAGTTACCAATACAAACTCTTAAAGGTTCCATAGGACTAGGATGAATGAACAATTGATTAAATTCATTCATATAAATTCAAGTTCATCTCAAATTAATTCAACTTCAAGTGGAAAAAGTTGAATGTAGTGAATTCGGTTATTGAAATATATTTCATTTCTGATCTAGAGGAATCCGAAGTCAATTCAAATTTGACCTTGTCCCACCTCGCGGAAAAATATTCAAATCAGTTTATCTCCAATCTCAGTTATCCAAAATCGATGTTCAACATTGAAAGCCGTAGCCTTGATCATTGTCAAGGTTCTACAATCGATATCTTGTCGAATTTCGATATATTAGTTGAATTATCGACATAAAACCAAACTGCTTGCTCCTTCTTGTGATTTA
Source organism: Nilaparvata lugens (assembly GCF_014356525.2). NCBI lineage: Eukaryota > Metazoa > Arthropoda > Insecta > Hemiptera > Delphacidae > Nilaparvata > Nilaparvata lugens. Next base: position 20,193,132 of record NC_052518.1, on the reverse strand, counting down.
GTCGTCGGAAAACTTCCTACTAGAAAACTTATTTCTTAAAGACTTATGATATCAGTGAGTACATGTTATTTAGGCCTTTATATTATATTTCAATTTTTATACCTACAATATCCATAGTTGAGCTGGTTAGGGTTCTTTTACTAGTTGAATACAACAAGGTCACTTTTAGGTTGAACTTGGGGTGACTTTGTCCCAGTATAAAAATTGTGATATTATGAAGGATTTGAGGCAAATACAATTCATAATAAAATAAAAATCATGTATTGTACCTAATAAAACAAAATTTCACCTTGCTTGAGATTAATACGATCTTAATATTCTTTTTTAGCTGATTCTGCAGCTGGAGCCAACATGCCTCGACGCAAAAAAAGATCTTTAGACAACAGAAACTGAAATATTTTTCAAAAAAGAACTTGTGATATTTTTTTGAAGTGGATTTCATTTGTTTTCAATGTCATTATTTATTTTAAAGGTTAATAGTTGGTTTCACTTTGTCTAACTCTTGAAAATGAACTTTTTTCCATATATTTTGAGACAAAGTCACCACAACCCCTGGTTGACATTGTCTCTTAATTTAAAAAAATATATCTTTGTAAAAGTGGAGATAAATATGAACTTTTCATAATGGAAAATACTCTTCAAATGCAGAATGCAATAAAAAATATTGCAAGAGATTTGTTGCAACTAAAGTATTGATTGCAAGTGGTTTGAAATCTCAACCCCCCAAAATTGGGACAAAGTCACCCCGGTTTACCAGTAATGTACAATAATAAGAAAATTGAAATCAATACAGAAAAAAATGGTTTATGGGGAATATTGAATAATTTATAAATGTGAAAGCTGGAAAGAAAAAAGAAAGAAATAGGAAATGGAAGTGCATGAAAATATTTAGTGGGTTCAAGCAGTAAGCCTTCTAAAAATTGCTCAACTTTTTGTGCTTATAAATTAATAGTATTTGTCATATTTATTTATTTATTTATTGGATAGAGTAAACAATACAGTAGTCGGAAAAGAAAAAACAGGCTGTTGCCCAAAACTTCTCCAATTTCCTAATTTTGTCTTAGATTGTCCAAATATTATTTTTACCATTTATTAGTCTCAATAAATCAAACAAAAAGTGTAGATTCATGAGAGACCACGAACCTCTTCATACAGTTCTTCAAAAGGGAAATCAAATATTTAAACGTAATGATATTTCCAATAAATTAAATTAAATACAATTTTTAAAATTGTCAATCATTGTCAATCGTGCACTGGGCACGAATATGGCTGAATATAAAATTATTCACTTACTTCGCATAACTAGTAATGTGATATTATAATAAGCACCTTGTAATTCACTCAATTCATAACGGAATCATCTACTAATACATTATTCATTTGTAAATCAACTGATAAAGACGCAAGAAGTCGTACACTGTCATTTAGAATGTTGACCTAATTCACAGGCTTGAAGTATAACTTACTAGAAGTTTGTTAAGCTGAAGTGTAACGTAACTACAAGTATAACTTACTAGAAGTTTGTTAAGCTGAAGTGTAACGTAACTACAAGTTAGTTATGCTGAAGTTCAACTTAACTACAATAAAGGAACTTGCATGTTGAATAGTAGATGATCTGATGAGAAGGAGCCTGAAAATCAAGTGGTTTCTACTTATTTGGTGAATACGGTTTCCTTGACTTTCAAAAACTCTGACTTGAGGCGGACACCCACATTATGAGAAACAGTGTACATGATCAGTGCAGTAGAGATATAGATCCCATGAGTTCCAATGGGCCTATTTCCACTCAGACCAGCCAAGCCACTATGAATAGGCACGTAAACTGATGTGGGAATCCGCCTTTATGATGAATTATATGCAATTTTGACTTTCAGTCAAAATAGTGACATTTTAAAACATTTTCTATTGATTATTGATAGGCGAATTGAAAATAGAATTATAAGGCATGTAAATTTCCGAAGCACAATTCTATACTTTTCATGTTTTTTTATTATTAAGATTGTAACATTTTTCAACGAGATCTATCTGGTTATAGTGCGATTCAGTTAAATTATTATCAGGATAGATCAGAGTCTTACTGTATGTTGAAAACAAATAATTATGTGGGTACATTTATCATTAACTTTTCCATCAATTCACTGCAACATAGCAATTAAACGGAGAAATTACGGTAATAGTTTCAAAATTGAAGAGACTTTTCATGCGACAAACTTAATTGAAAGTTTCAAGTTTTCAAATGATCTCAATTCATTTCTACTGCCTCAATCCTATTAAAATAATATTACTCACCAAATTTCAATTTGATTTTTTTCTCAATAATTATAGGATAATAACTTTTTTTTAAATTTTCGACAAGCTTTATCCATACTGATACTTCTGCACACGCTTCGTCAATGAAATAATAAAAGTTATGTCACTTTCATACATCAAGTAGAAAATAATATTTTTGAATTGTGTATGGAATGGAGATTATACCATGAAATGATAGAAACGAATATTTAAACTCAAATAGAGTATCCTCCCCCATAATTAATTGCATGCTCTATGAAAATTGGTCTTGTTTAACATTTCCTATGCGTAGCCTATGTGTAGCTTGGAAAAAATAAATCTGGCTTGAAGAAATATTTCTACAATGAGTCACGTTGAATCTATGAAAATACAATTACATGTTTTATTTTAACAATCTGGAACTCAAATATCGTTCAAACTACTTTTAAGAGAGTAAAGATTTCCCAAATTTCAAATCATATCTATGACAAACTCTGTTTTCAATTAGATTAACGACTAAATAAATTAAATAACTATCAGTTCTAGTGTAATGTGGTTATGAATTTGTTATTGGAATAAATACGTAAAATGCAATTATACGATTATGTAAGATTATTTCTGCAGCTGGCTCAAGTCAAAAAAATATCTAAAAAACTACTTATTCATAGTTTTATTTTTTTTTAGTGTAATTTAATTTTAAGTTCATGTTTGTATAAATGGGATCTCTCTCTGTCATATTGGGAATTATTAATTTGTTATTGGAAATACTACCTATAAGGCTTGTCTTCTATAGTTGGATCAAGTCAGTTTTAATATTGAGAACTTGAATTAAAGGAGTTAGCCTTATATTATCTTTTGTTATAACTCATTAAAAAATTCATGTAATAACAAAAAGTGTTGAGTAAAGGTAAAAATTTCAGTCAACTGATTAGGATTGATCCTTCAACAAGAAAATTTGCCTCAAATAATACTCATACTATGATATACTTTTTTTAATGACATAACAATAAAAAATAATATTTTTTCTAGTAAAATGTTGATTTCTTCCTGTAGTTTGAACGTCAGTACAATAATATTATCGTTCAAAACAACAGGGAAAATTCGAATTGAATGACAGCAAGCAATTGTGAACGGTGGTACTTACTCTTGCTGTGATGTGGATGATGTGAAGTATGAACTCAGGTGGTTTACACTAATGACACATACAGTACTATCCAGACAAGAAGCAACCAACTAGAAGTCGCAGCCTGCGCTCCTAGTTTTTAACAAACTCTTGTTCCCACGCTTACCCACAGAACAAAAGCCCTGACATTGCCAGTTGCCCCCTCTAATAATCGTATGACTGTATACGTCCATACAAACATGATCAATTATTCGAAACCCATCAGATATCCATTGTTTCTATTCATTTTATTGACAAAAAACTGGAATAACTCGACCTTTGTGGAAAAATATTTTTTAGAAAGCATCGATTCTTTTCGGAAAGCCTCAATGCACATGTGCATTGATTTGTTCCAGAAAAAAGCTTCAGAAATCAGGATAAAATCAAGCCAAATTCAGTTTTAAAGTTATCTGCTGAAACGATACTCATGGCTATGAAAGTATTCAAATGAAAGATGTCTTGCCACTAGAGTAGCTTTGTTTGTATTTGAAGGCTTTCCCCCACCAGAAGCATTTTTCAGCAATTTGATAACTGAAATTAATCTATCATTGTTTGTAAGTGGTTGAATTCATATTCATGTAAATAAAAATTTAACCCATAAACTACATTTGGACTGTTGTAGAGGTTGGGATAGTTAGTTTTAGGCTTGAGGCAGTTGTTACTTTCTAAAAGTTCTGAAACTTGTACTGAATGAAAAATAAGTAAAACTACATGTGAGATATATAAAAAATATCTTTCTTACTTACGGAGAGCTATAGCTCTTATTGGACCTTGGACTCCTCAGCTCCGCCTCCAGTCATCCCTTTGACTTTTCCGTCTCTACCTCAAACTCGTCACATTTTTTCACACCCTGTGGATTTAAGTATTTCCTCCTTTCTTTCTGTAACCAGCGTGACATCTTCTCTTTGTTCCTTTTATTCTCCCATCCAGCATTTGCATCTGCATCCTGCACTGCTTCATCCTGCATGCATACATTTATTATTTGGTAAAAAAATTCAATGACTATTTCCAGCTACTTCTGGAGAAAATCTCTATTATCCGTTTTTCAATTAATCAACCCTGTTCCAAAAAAGAACAAATCAAAGTTTATTGATAAAAATAATTGCTATTTTTACAATAGTGCACAGTAAATGAATGATTTGATATAAAAAAAAACAAATATAACTAATGCTGTGATTCCTATCATGTTTAAAAATTACACCTGATATGGCCATCACACACCGCCATAGCGTAGCTTGAAATTTGTGTTTGAAAGACGTAGACAACGCTAATGTTAATCAATCTATCAATTTTCAAACCGGTGTAATTTAGTTTAGCATTATTAGATACGACGGTTACGTCTATCAAAAGACGTATTTGAAGCTACGCTACGGCGGTGTGTAGTGGCCTTTATGTTATTGTCTTGTTACAAAATATGTACAGAATGCAGGCTATAATATATAGTTTAATGAAAACATTATTTTCAGTTATTCTTGATACATAGGCTATTTTTTCAAGAGTTGTAATATAATTTCAAAATTATACGTTTTCGATGTAATTTCGAGCTTTGGAATAGCTTCAACGATGCTATAGACCTATGTCAATTAATGATGTCTTAGTTTATTGAGAAAATATCCAAGTTTTCCAATTTATTTTACAATATACTGTTCATCACAGTTTAAGGGTAGATTTCTAAATAACCTGAGAGCTCATGGTGTCCTCTCTTTGAAACATTTGCCTCCGGACCAAGACTGAACTGATATGGATGAATATTAGTAAGATGATTACAGCTAGTAATAACGATTGTTTTCAGTTCTAAGTCTAATCCGTGCATTTTTTCCCTTCTATTTGTTTTATGCATCCCACAAAGAAACATACTTGAGAATATGCTCTACCCTTTGATAAAGTCCTCATCTTGGAAACTTTCCAATCAGATTTTAGCTTGTTAATGATGTAATTCAATTATGGAAACAGTATCATCTGACACCTATTGCACCCTCTTATTAGTTTGGAAGTGATTTTGCATTCGAAATATCAATTATAACTAAAATAATAATAATAATAACTGACACATTGAATTTGTAAATATTTAATCTCAATCATTGAAAATCATCATTAGATCATTGATAAATACATTTTCTTGGCGAATAAAATATGATTGATTATTTTAAATAAGAAATGAACAGTTAATATGACATCAGTAACACTGGTATCAGCTATCCTCCTATGTAGAAGGCGGTGACAAAGCCTAAAATCGGCAACGCTGTTCTCCTATCTTTCTCCGCTGCCATCATAACGTGGACCTCAATATAGAGCTTCGCCAAAGTTAGGCTAGTATTTATAAATACAATACGAAATCATAGTAGAGTTCAGCACTGTTCATCATAAGTTGTGACAGCTCTTGGCAGCTATCACATACAGTAGATAGAGTAAAGATACAGTTTAATGATTTTACAAATACAATAATATAATTGTATGATTTGATTTGTCTGTGGCTCTTATCAGTTCACTTATAATAGTTGAAGATGACAAGTTTTCTTATATTTTTAGCACATTTATATTATTTCTACAGCTGCAGCAGCTGATAAAATTCTATTTTCGTCAATGCCACAATTACTAGAGATTCGTGTTTCTTCTATTTTATATTTTGTGACAAATTCATGCTAGATAGTGGATGATCATTTATACATAAATTGAATTTTTAATGATAAATATTGAATATTTTAAACGATATTTTAATCCAATTACAACCTGAATTTGTATAACTCTGAATAACATGAATATGTTGTAACTTTCTGTCTATTTGTATTGACATTTTTTTCAAATCAATTCAAATACAAATGGGTATGAATTTAAGGCCAAGTGAAAGTTGAGCACTGCTTTCTAATTAATATCCGGGCATCTGAACAAAAAATAATATACAGCCATGGTAGTGTGATCACACATTTTCAGTCTGCCAACGTGTGAACAATCACCTAAGAACCGATGGTTTTTCACGATTTGTTTCTGCTCACCTAGCTCACCAGACCATTGTTGAATTATAAGAGCAGAAATAAGGAGAATAAGTTCAGTCAATAAGATTGATGAATAAAGTCATTGGAACAAGCACGGTTGCCAAGTTGTCAAAACATGCTTAGTAGATACAGTGCTTTCAAAGAGGAAACTAGGTATGCGTATCATGAAGTGTTGATCACTCACTAAAGACTACAGAATGCTGTCCGTTCTAGTACGGCAACATTGCGGCCGCTATACCTTTCTCTGCTCCGCATAACCCTCCAAGTCAAAAGATCTTTTAATTCAACTGTAGGAATTGATTGAAAAAAAACCGGGCCAGTGTAGGCCAAAACATTGCAACAAGCGTCGTTTATCTCATTGGGATGAATAATATTTTTTCAATTATTCTTCTCTTCATCGACCTCCATACTGTTAGGATTAAATTTAGGATGGAAGCAGCATAAGGAAAATGCCTTTAGTATCTCCCTTCAAGTTGGATTATAATTTTGACCGATTAACTTTTAGGTATCGGGGCTTTTACAAAAATTAGGCTACCGTTAACTTTATTCAACTTTGGGAAAACACTCGTTTTAATTTAGCCTTTTTAATTCTTTAATTGTATATTTTTCCAATTGAATGAAAGAACTCCTCAGTAAAATTAGTTCAATATAAAAAAGTGCATAAGTTAATAAGATACAGCAACTAAAAATAAAAATATAGGCTATGCATAATAATTTTCTTTCACATTTGCAGCGTCACCACTACCTTTAGGCCTATTTGCTACATCATAATAATATTAGAAACGTCGATACAAGTTTAGATGCATCAACTAACAACAAAATATGAATAAATTATAAATAGACTTAGCCTACGACTTACGAGTAGTGAATTCGTTGATTAATTTAATTTGGTTTAGAATTAGAAGACAATATTGAAGAAATGAATCACGTCTTGTTTGCTTTCCGAAACCATCTTTTTGAATGCAGACGACAGAAGCAGAACTGATACGACCGACCATATGGGATAGCTATCTGGTACCAGTTCACATCTACAGAAGGTACACTCCCTTTATCAGCTCTACACCATAATGACCATAATTTTCTCTGATCAGTGCATTATATTATTTTTATTTTTGTGATGTAACTTTCTTGCTAGACCGGGAAGGGTTTCCTTGGTACAGTAATGGGTGTAATATGGTATGGATAATGGGATCTGGGATATGGAAGTTGCAACCAAATTTTCTTGTAAGATAGTCTGCAACTGCATTACTGCAACACTGCCAATAACAGCCTATATAAGTGCTTGTTCACTGCTACGACATTTACAGAGTGTAATTTCCCCCCCCCCCAAAAAAAAACAGATTCCAAGCTTTCGTAACCATGTATGTGATTTACAGTCTGTTTGATGAATATGAATGATGATGCTTCATGCCTTGCACCAAAAGGCGTCACGTATGTGTTGAAATAATTATGATTACTTAATTATGTTTATTAATGATGATCCTACAGTTCTGAATTTTTTTAAACATAGTATTTTGGTTCTACCAAGATCTTAATAAACTACGACATTTCAAACCTCGCGCGTTCAAGTTTCAAACAAATAGACAAAAATGCCCAACAGGTGCTGCTGTTCAGCTGGGAGAAGTTGGTTCAAGAGTTGGCATCACTGATTGCTGGTAAGGGAAAAAAAGAAGCGTGACCTTCAAAGTGTAAAACTCTGTTGAAAACTAAACTAAAAGTAAATAATGTTTTTATTGATTGGATTCTTCAGTTCAGAGCTCAGTGAATTAGTTATTTGAGGAAGGTTAAAATAAAGTTTGTGATTTTCAAGTATATGGTGGCTGAGTGAGTTCGTTGCGAGGCAAAATTACAAGATAACATAATAAACTGGTTTGTAACATTCTATTACTAATTATGAGTTTTAAAGATTTAACTAAAGTTATTACTGTACTTGTATGTTTTCAACTCAATGTTCACAGTCAATGTTAAAAGTGACTTATTCATGTTATTTAGCTCAATAATTTTCCGTCTCCAAAATTTATTTTGACAGTGTGGCATTTGAGGTTATACCTATTTTTTGTACAATCTTTTGCATAATTGCAAATTAGGAGAATTCTATTAAAATCACAACTTATGTATTCTCTCGAATGGGCTGAAGGGACTACGCCCTCTTCGTAAAATCCTCACAGTTATATCATTGTTCAACCTGGAATCTATTATCTCCAAATGAAGAAATCAACCCAAGTGCTCAGATTGGACCGACACAGTTACAACACTAGAAATAGACTGAACATAGACCTCCCTCAGCACAGACTCCAGAAGTACAGTAGGTCCCCTATGTACACTGGGCCTCACCTCTACAACCTGCTGCCATCTAGCCTGAAAAGTATCCAAGACAGGAAGGCCTTCATCAGGAAACTTAAGCAATAGACCATACTACAGCCTGGACGATTTTTTCGACGAGCACACCTACATACCATAAGGAATAAACGACCCCTACAAAAGGAACTGTATAGGAACTAATAGAAAATGTATAGGAACTAATAACAGCCGCACGGCCAGAATAGTAGAGTCGTCGCTAGGGAATTGCTCCTTCAGGCATGAGGTAGAAATATGGAAACGAAATGAAGGAGTAGCACATTTCCATCCTTTGGTAATCTATACCTACCTAATTAGAACTGGAATGATTGAAATTTGTGTGTACATAAAATAGATATAAGTAGTTACAATTTACATTTGAAGGAGAAATATATCAGTATATGAAACGAGGAAACCATAAATTAAATTAAATATATAACGACAATTTATTCAATTTTTATTGTCTAAACAACATAAATCCTCTCAGTTAGTAATGACTCTCAGTTATCCATTTATTGATATTCTTTATAATTTGAAACGGGTTTCCTTGGTACCTCTATGATTAGTCTTATTGGCATGGAATTAATGAGCTTTGGGGCTGTATAAATTATTTGCTTGCGAATACATCTGTATTTTTAAACATTATACCTAGTCCTATGGCTTTCATTATTCTTTCTAGTGAAATATTATCTGTATCTACAAAAGTATTTAAACGCGCTCAACATATAAAGTTGTCATACTGTCATAACACTTCTATCCTTGAAAGCGCTTATTGGGGGGTTTGTTTGTTTATATGGTGGGTTTGTTTTATAATTGATTTGAAGTTGATCAAAAAAATATTAAACAAACCCACCATATATCCCCCCAATAAGCGCTTTCAAGGATATAGGAGTTATAATATGAAAAATTGTAACAAATTTGGTCAAATATATTTTAAAAAATTAGCAACTTGTATTCATTTATTTATTCAGTCATGTACAACTATTACACTTATATGAGGAGGCACAATATGCTCATGCTCAAAACTGTCCCTTTTCAAATTTATACAACAATCAAAATCTAATTCAAGCTACTATCACTTCCACTATCACAAACTACTATCAAAAAATTACACTTCAAAAAACAAAATATCCTTCAATAAAAAATAGATATATCATAAATAACTAAATTCCATGGCATGGAACAGATGGCGCTAGTTAACAGGTGTCCTTTGTGATCCAAGAATGCCCATTAGAACAAAAGGCAGGGTCTACAAAACATGCATACGACCGGTTTTACTTTATGGAGGCGGAACATGGGCTTCGTTGAAAACACATGAGCAAAAGCTTCATACTAAGGAAATGCGCATGCTGCGGTGGTCAGGAGGAGTTACCCTTAAAGATAAAATCCGTAATGAACATGTACGTGGCAGTTTTAAGGTAGCGCCTATTGCTGAAAAACTTAAAGAGTCCAGGCTGAGATGGTATGGTCATGTTATGCGAGGACCCGACGATCACGTGGTGAAAAAGTTCCTCTCCATGGCTAAACAAACAAGAAAAAGAGGTAGGCCAAAAACTACCTGGATGACGAATGTCCAGAAGGACATGACAAATTTGGATCTTTCTACAAACGATGCCTATAATCGAAAGGAATGGCGCCTCAGGATTGGTAAAGCCGACCCCGCATAACGGGAAGTGGCGAGGATAAAGAAGAAGAAGAAGAAGATAAATAACTAAATTCCATAGAATTGAAAATTGTTATTCAAAAATCCAAAATTTTGAATAAAACTGGAGAATTTTGAACAGATAATTTCACGCACTATTCAGAACTGACAATTCAAACTGGACGTAAATCTATTATATGAAACTGACATCAAAATCACAGTAATTCCTTGTTAATAATAATTATTATTTAGTACCAAAAACAAAAAGTATTGAAAACCTGATAGAACAGTTTTGAAAAGATGAGAATATGATGTTGGGAGTTTCAAATAAATTTATAAGATTATTTCATATTCTCCACATTTCACAATCTTTGACAATCTTAATCAACTCATTTGCGTTTCTTTCCTTCTTTAAAAAAACTACTCTATTGTGTTTGCTATTGTTTGGAAAATGTCAAATGTATTTATTGAAAGACCCTACTACAGCTTCAACCATGCCTCAAGAATACAAGATCCTTTGAATACTAATTAATTTAATACTAATAAAAATGCATACTACAACATTGCTATTCATAATAGATCAAGACCCAAAATTGTATTTGATAATTCACACATTATAAAAATTATTGAGAAAGAGCAAAAGGCAGACACTACTTCTTTCTCGAACTTTTTAATAATGATCCAAGTACTGTATAAAGTTATAGTATGCGCTCCTACTCTATAAATTTTAGTAAAATCTCCATTCTAAAGCTGTATAAATCAGGACTTACGAATATTGATGATTCACAATTAAGACGTGGGCAGTTGGATTATGTATGTATATTATAATTATTGGAATACAGTATACGAAACAGCTTAATATAGAATACAATGAAAGTAAATTCCGATCAATTGTGAATGATAAAATAATTATCGTATGGGTTTTATTGGTGGAAAGATGCAATAAATGTTTCACATCACCATATAAATATTGCAGCATTTTAAAACTCTACTTCAATCTTGGTGTTACCAAATTTTCAGTGAACGGTTCAGGAAGGTATGGATTTGATATTTTGTATTGTCTAGTGCTGTGTGTTCTGACATCTACTACGAAGAAGAACAATATTTTATGCCTAATATTATTTATAGTCGTATTTTTTATTGCAGAAATCGGATTGCAGACACTTGCAAGAATGTCTCGAGAACGTGCCAATAAAAGGTTCTACCGGGTTGACAGTGCCCATGATTTTTCAACTTTCATGGATAAGGGTCAGAGGGCAGCTTGTCAGAATAGGTGGACTTTCGAAATAGCGTGGGAAGTTGCTAACAAAGGTAGAGTTGCTTATTTTGTTCTATTATAAACTTCTTTACCTCTAGTTATATTTAAGATTAATTTTCAATTCTTCCATAACTTGAGTTCTATGCCAGAGCAATGTGTATCTCTCCAATAAATCTTATTGCTTTCCAGAACAATGCTTTATCCATTTATAACTCCAGTCCGATTTAAGAACAGTTCAAAATCCCTTCAATTTTAATTGTAAAAGCAAAATAAAGCTATTTTCAATTTCAATTTTAGAGCAGTAGTTGATCTATTTATAACTTGAGAGCAATGAATCATTCCTAACTGAGCTCTGTTTAAAATCCATTTTGAGTCTCAGATTCTCCAGCAGTAATTGTAATAATTATTATTAATTTCATTCAAAATATGAGCGTTTATTTCCTTTTTGTGTTTACTTGTATAAAATAACCTGCTGTTGAACATTTCAGGTTTAGCGAGACCATTTTGTAATAAATTAATCATGCAATGAATGATTGATCTCTCAATGTAATATAATTATTTCCACAACTTGAAAGTTGAATTTTGTATTTTGTTCTCAAATTTGGATTTAATGAAAATATTATCAGCTGTACGTAAGTGGAAACCCTGAGCTGTTTCCCTGTATTTAACTTGTCAGACTTATCATTTCCACTTGATTGAGGTCGAACAATAATTTATTAGGCTAAGTAATTTTCAATAATATATTCTAACATTTTTAAAACTTCCTAACCAATTTAAAATTCTTTAAGGATATCTCCTTCACTGGTAATGGAAAAGTTCGATAATTATTTATTGGATATTCAAACGTTGGAGGCTATTTTATCGTTTAAAGTTATTTACTATTTTATCAGTTTGACGTCAGCATTCTATTCAAATTTTTAATTGTTTGACATCTAAATTTTAGGCATTAACTCAGCCTAGTGACCCCTGCAACCCATTTTTTGTTAATCTTTAGTTCAACCTTGCAGAACTATTTTTTGGGATTGACCGACAGTTTTAGACGTGTATATGGCAATGTTCCAATGTTTTTCCAATCAAGAATAAATTTAGATTCGATTGAATTGCGAGCAAGATAACTTGATTGCTTTCATTTTTCGACGCTTTGAAAGGTCAAGGCCAGTTCTATGCCATTGCTTATTCACTTTTTATCACTCATTGTGACAAATTATTTTTTCAACTATTGTATTTTGGATCTTGATTTAAAAAAAAAATTGGATGTCGACATCAAGGTAGTGAAACGGATCACTATCCCAAAGTTGATTCTGGCTACAATTTAAAACAAGAGTATCACTTGATTAATATAAGCAAACCAATTGATATAAACAATTAAAAAAGTCAAACAAGCAATATAAACAAATGAAGAACTTATAGACTACCATGTTTAGATTGAGGATAATGATTATAACAAGATGAAGGCAAATTAAATACCTACCGTAATTAAGTCATAATGTGATATTATAATGTATTCAATCACTATATTCACAAACATTATTCTACTTCAAAACTAAATTTGAAGTCAGTCAGGTACTTGGGTTTGCTTCTAAATTCTGACAGCAAAACAACTCATAAAAACATGCATATAGTTATGAAATTGGAATAGAAATTCATTTATTGATTCAGAGGTTTCCATCCTAATTTGAACTATTTTAAAAAACAAAATATTGAGTTCACTTTTACAATATCACTTCTACATTTTACTTCTTAACACAAGAAAGTTGTAGAAATACTATTGTAAATTAAATACTTGTTAAGACAAGTAAGTTGTAGAAATGAACAAATTGAATAATAAAGTCTAGTTATTTCATAATGGACAGTCAACGTCTCAAAAATTATAAAGTTGGAACATTCTGAAAGTTGAAAAAGTAGAAGTTGGTTTTCAGAACAATGATTCATATTGTTGTAGTTCCTGACATTGTTATCACTACTGACTGATATGACATGTCTGATATATGTTTGAAATGTCTGATTCACGAACAGTAGACTATTCCACAACATTAATCAAGTTATCTGCGTTTCAAATAGTATTAGCTAGACAAAGGTAATTTTAATAAAGGTATATAATATACTGCTATAAGATAAGGTTAATATAAGGAAGTAAGTTTGGTCTAATAATGTGAATCTATTTCTTGATTCTTGATTTATCGCTGTTAGTTTAGTCATGCGAGTGACGAAAAGCTTCAATATCCTGTATGGTATATTTTTGTTTTCCTTGAAAACATTTTTCAAATTACCATCACTTCCAATACCATGATAATTAAAATAGTTTTTTCTTTTTTATATTTTAAGACTATTAGATTGAGCATTTTATTGTACCATGGAGTTGATAGAGTGGTCTAGTGGTCTAGTGGATAGAGTGCTTGCATAGCAGCCTAGAGATCTGGGGTTCAAACCCTCTCATTACCAAAAGTTTTTTAAACAGATCACTCCCGTGTTATCGGATGGACACGTTAAATTGTCGGTGCCGGCTGAGGTATGACAGTCGTAAGGCCCATTGACGGCTTGAATGATATATTCAGGCGGTGGGACCTTCCCGCAAGAGACTCCCCACCAACAAAAGCCATACAAATTTACTTTTATTGTACCATGTTGTTATTCTGTTAGTACACCAGAAGATGTTTCTTTATTTATGAAATAACAGTCCTATAAGTGGAATTGACAGTATAATGCTTGTTTCTCTATTCTCTTACTTTGCTATCATATGTTATGTAGCACAAATATTATGCTATAAAAATTCAATCAATGGCAAATACATATTCTATTCAAAGTAAATATTATATTGTAACTATCCTGATAGTTGAGTTGTGTCATGAATTTTCTGTTAGTTTGGATATTTCTAATATTGCTCTTTTAATCTAAATGAAATTCAGTTTCAAAATATCTCATACTATTTTCAATATTATTTTTGCAGTCGGTGGTATCTACACTGTTATACGCTCCAAAGCCTATGTTTCTACTGAAGAAATGGGAGACCAGTACATTCTTCTCGGCCCATATAAGGAGCATTGCGCTAGAACTGAAGTCGAAGAAGCTGATTTTCCAGCCAATTCTCCCCTGCACCTAGCTGTCAGTCGTATGAGGGACAGGGGTTACCAGGTAACTACAGCATTCTACTAAGGTTAGTAGATAGGAGGTTGAACACTCACTCCACCCAAGTTGATAGACCGTAAAACGTTCACTAGTAGCCTAAAACTCGAGTCCACTTGGAATTGATAATGGTGTTATTATTAACCTGTTTTTATTAATTGTTATTTCAACCTTGAACTGGCGACCATGGGTCTGAAAGAGCCTTGATGATTTTTGTTTTCTTATAGTGGCAACCTGTTTCCTCAATACCTCCAAGTTAGTGTATCCTGAAAAGCCTTGATTGACTGTCAGTGTATTACCTCTCTCCAGATTTCATTCATTCTTAATTAAAGTTTTGTTTGAGTCTTACATACCCACGGTCACCAATTGCATTACTTTTTTAAAGCCTGAATTCAACAAAATGGCATCTACCTGACAAGGAACAGCAACAAATGATCAAGATTTCTCTGATACTATTAGAGATATTCTACAGGAAAATAAAAGTGACACTAACTTATTTGATGACAGTAATGATGGCCTGAATTCTGTTCTCAGTGACTAGCATACAAACTCCGACATCAGCGAAGCTGACAATGGTGATGAGCTGAGTGAAGCTGAAGAATTTTAGTAGTTAGATAACATTCTCAATCACCTGAAGAACAACAAATTAATACATATCCTTGGTATGGCTAAGGAACAAGCGAATTTAAATGGTCAAAGAGGGCTCCACAGCGCACTACAAGAACTCAGAAGACATTGTCAGAGAGCATCAAAGTTCAAACCTGCCCAGAAAATTCCCATGATTTTATATCGTCCTTATTATATTTTTTTCATTCTCTATCCATTCAGTTATATAATTAATCTATATGTGAAAATGAGAAATTGAACTATCATACCAAGCTTATTTTTTTACAAAAACCCATTCATCTTATTTTAAATTTGTACATTTACTTTTTTAAAATACATATTAATATTCAAAAATAGGGTTAAGCTTACAAAAACTATCACGCTGCCTTCTCACAGTTGTCTGTTATAACATACACTTGCAAAAAACTATTATTTCAAATTGATTATCGTTCTATTGAAATTATCAAAACCAGACCTAACATCACCAGATATGTTGCAAGTCTGACACATCACCAGTTGAAGTTTAATTTATTCCATAGTGTGCTTTTCAAACCCCCAATGATATGTCATGTGAAAATGAACATAATCTTGTCAGCAGGCCAAACATATACAAAAGGTGTAGCAAACGAAACTAGACTCTCAAATCCATATATATAAAAATAAATATCTGTTTGTGTTTGTTGAAAATGCCTTCATTTACCGTACATAATAAAACAATAAAACCATACACTACAAGAGAATGTATATCAGAAATGTAACACAAAATTTTTGACATAACCCGAAATGATGTCTGTCAGGAATCGGTATCATGCTATCATTTCATATACTGTATACATTTCATTTTCATCTGCTAAAAATTTCAAAATAATGCAAAAGTTTGCACACATGCAATTAAATTATTAAACAGTCATAACCTACTTGAAACCGAAAATTAAATAAAAGTGAATAAATAATACTACTCTCTCCACGACTACATATTTTAATAATTGAACTCCCTTATTAACTCATTTCTAACAGAAGCTGACCTTTCCACATACCGCGCTAGCATACTCCAATCTTTTCCATTTAACCATTCTATCATCTCCGAATCTGTTAGTATGTTTTTGCCCAGATACATTTTCCGTACCCCCACTAGAACTGGACAAACCCCTAGGAAATGCTTTATGTCCTCTCTCTGTCTCAAATTCACATAGAGCACTGCCATTGTGCCTCTTCCCTCCCACTACCAAAGTTCAAATTTAGCAGCGCGCCACGTGCCTTGAGTATGCATCGTCTTTTTATCAAAGTTCAGTTTCAGATAGTTTCTTCCTTTTTCCTTGTCCAGTAGGATATACAGGGTGATTCTTAATTATGGTAAAATAATATTATAATATGTGATAGTAGAGGTAAAAATAAGAAAAAAAGTTCTTATAAACATATATCCATAAACGCTTCATTAGCGAGCTATACAGGGTGAAAGATTTCGCCCGGAATTCAGTTCCTCTGGTGAAATACACCGATGCTAAATTGTTTGGGGACTGGTTTTTGAAAAACTTATGCTGGATCCATATGGAAAAATATCTGAGAAATTGAATAAAACTAGTCTGGAAGCTGTAGTGTGAGTAGTTTTTGAGAAAAAAGTTGAAATATGCAAAAAATCTAATTAGAAAAACACAGACTTCTACGTTTGATGCCCAATAACTTTCTTTAATGACCAGTAAACAAATAGTTTTTCGCAATAAAAATTGTAGAGAATTATTTAATTCTGAGAAGAATTATGTAAGCTGTGTGACCTAAATTTAAATAAAAGTTGAATAAAATGTATTCTTATGTAGTACATTACACCACAAAAATTTGCTGTTTTATGAGGAGAAAACTAATAACTCATAGGTTGTAGCTGATTGCAAATAAAATATTCGGTTTTCTGTGAAAAGTTTTATTTCTATATGAAAGTAACATATCTAAATGACATTTAGACATGACATTTGACTAAATTATACCAAAAGACTAAAGATGATTTTTAAAGTTTAAAGATGATGTCCGTTGTTCTGAATGCATATGTTCAGACGTCTTCTCATCGATTGTCAGACCCGTTCAAATATTCCAGGAGTCTGCTTTATCATTTCTATTCCGTTCAAAATCCTTAATCTGAGTACATCAATGGTATCAATCTGAGTTTTGTATACTAAGGTTTTCAAGTTTCCCCAAAGATGAAAATCCAAAGGATATAAGTCTGGTGACCTAGCTGGCCATAGTACTGGCCCACCTCGGCCTATCCATTTCAAGTTTGTGTTAACAAGTTTTTCTAAAAACCATCAGCAAATACTAGCATGCGGAATACAGTCTCGTGGCAATAGAGTATGAACTTTCTGGAGGTGGTATGGATGTAATTGTTGCTCTTTTAGTATCCTCCAAATAAATAGATTGATTGACATTAAACTGCACTGACAATTCTCTCGTGCTCTTCTCTGGATGTTCATAAATTACATGAAAAACTTGTTCTCCTAACTCAACTGTCATAGTAGATCGGGGTCTGCCTGCATAAATGTGCTCTCTGTCTGAAACAGAACCTGTTTCAGACAGACGTTGATGAATAGTGGCAAAAACCCTTGAACTTGGACATACTCGGCTAGGAAAGTTCTCTTGATACTAACGTCTTGCTTCAGTATTATTACAGTGTCCCATCCCATACATTAAATGGACATCAAAGAACCTGTTTCAACAGACGTTGATGAATAGTGGCAAAAACCCTTGAACTTGGACATACTCGGCTAGGAAAGTTCTCTTGATACAAACGTCTTGCTTCAGTATTATTACAGTGTCCCATCCCATACATTAAATGCATGTCAACTAATTCTGAGTATGAATAATGTCTAAAATTACCTGCAATTTTTAAAAAAGTTAACACTTAACACAAAAGCAAAATGAAATGGTTACAAATAACTGGTTAATAGATTAAACAAAAAACACAGCGCGGTCACAGTAGGCCTAACTTACAGTTTGTTGTTTTGTTCAACAGTGAGCTAAAATATTTCTGAAAATAATTTTCAGCTGATAATTTCTTTTAAATATTTTCTTATTTTAAACAAAATAAATCAGCTGTTATTCAAATCCATGTTTTATTTGCAATCAGCTACAACCTATGAGTTATTAGTTCTCTCCTCATAAAACAGCAAATTTTTGTGGTGTAATGTACTACATAAGAATACATTTTATTCAACTTTTATTTAAATTTAGTTTACACAGCTTATATAATTCTTCTCAGAATTAAATAATTCTCTACAATTTTTATTGCGAAAAACTATTTGTTTACTGGTCATTAAAGAAAGTTATTGGGCATCAAACGTAGAAGTCTGTGTTTTTCTAATTAGATTTTTTGCATATTTCAACTTTTTTCTCAAAAACTACTCACACTACAGCTTCCAGACTAGTTTTATTCAATTTCTCAGATATTTTTCCATATGAATCCAGCATAAGTTTTTCAAAAACTAGTCCTCAAACAATTCAGCATCGGTGTACTTCACCAGAGGAACTGAATTCCGGGCGAAATCTTCCACTCTGTATAGCTCGCTAATGAAGCGTTTATGGTTATATGTTTATAAGAACGTTTTCTTATTTTCACCTCTACTATCACGTATTAAATTATTTTACCATAATTAAGAATCACTCTGTATAGGCTATGAAATTGCGCAGAAGTTGCTCTTTATAAGCTAGACATAACATTTTCCTCTTTCATTCTCTCACACAACAATTCGAGCTCTTGTTCCCATTCATTCCTGTCTATCGCAAATCCGGCCAACCTACATCCATATTTCTCATCCCTCATCCCAACTTATCCATTCCTTAAACTAAGATGTCCTATTCTCTATTATTTTCTCCGCTAGCTTTCTAGGCAGTCTATTTCGTACCATATTCAATGCCATGAATGTATATTCAACATGCATTCTTGAAACATTTAGGGCCGGTTTCCGAGCTCGGGATCTATAAGTTCTGGACTTACAGAGTCCAGGACTAAAATAAGCTCTCGGGTCTAAATTGACTTTCTGAGTCATGATTTTATCTTCTAAACTCCGTGGTCTATTGAGTTCTCGACTTATTTGAGTCCAGGACTTTAACGCAGTAAACATGAGGGAAATTCACAATATTTTGCTGTTGTATTGTTGGCATTATAGCAAAATGGAAACAGCTGATTGCCGCGGGATAGTTCAAATGAGCATGCTCTCCAAACTATTTTGTAAAAATACGTTTCGATATCTTTGTAGGCCTATTCAAAGCAAACCTTTGAAAGGTGAATGAATAAACATTTCATTTTACGTAATGCTATTATTGATCATTGATCCTAACCAGTGATTTTGGAATAAAAATTTCATTAGGCTATTGAGTTTGAAAAAAACTATTTGTTTTGAAAAAAACTGGAATAATAATTTATTATTATTATATTATTAATATGTTGGATATGACATTGATTAATAACATTCAGATTGAAATATAAATTCCAAGGCAATCCTTGTACTATTTTTCTTGAACATTTTTAGGTTGTCACATTCGTAAAATAAGGTTAGCTTTTTACGCATAATTCTGATACAATTGTATTGCAAAATAAACTTGCAAACTATAAATTATGAATTTAGATGGACTAATCCAAATAATTTAGATATTCAATGACATCTATTTGGCTTTTCACCTACTCCAAAACAATAACTGAATTGTGTTTGATCAGTTAAGTCTAGAACTTAAATTTAAACCCTACCACAGTCGAGGGTTTAGAATTACGCTGTTTTAAGTTCTGGACTTGAAGATTTTTGATAAATCCTCGACTCGGAAAGAGGCGAGAATCTAATTCTGGACTTATAAGCCCTTCATTCAGAAAGCGAAATTATAAACTCCAGGGTCTAACGTGATCTCTAAACTCCAGAGTCTATTCAATTGCTCAACTACGTTAACGCTCTGACTCGGAAAGTCAATTTTCTGACTCCAGAGTTTAATGCCAGTTAAAGTCTAGAACTTAGCTAAATCCCGAGCTCGGAAACCGGCCCATAGAGATGCTGGTTCCATGTCGAGCTCCAACTGCAATATATAGTTGGGTGTGGATCTTGGCAATGATAACATCTTCTTAACTAAAAATCTAGGTAATGATTCGAGTATGTCTCAATACTTGTATCCCCATACTTGTGCTCCATAGACCGCCACTGCCTTCATTACTGCTTCATACACCTTCTATTTCGCTTCTATTCCAATTTCATTTTTCGCTATGAAACTTCTCCAGGCCCCATTAATTGCAAACTTAGCCACAGATATGGTACGTGTTCTTTCACATGCTCAGCAAATGACATCTTCGGCGTGAGCACATCGCCCAAGTACTTATACCTATTAACCACTTCAATTCTATTCTCATTCAAAAACCATTTCTCATAGCTAGCCAAGCGACATCCTCTCCTGAAAACCATAATCTCAGACTTATCAGTATTGATCTCCAACCCCCATCTGTCGCAGTATTCGCTCAAATCGTCTACCATGCGTTGTAAAGCTTCCGGCGTTGTGGCAAACAAGACAAGGTCGTCGGCGTATAGTAGGGCTTTCACATTAAGTTCGTCCATCCAAACTCCCTCAACCATGTTTTCACATAAATCATTCACAAACATAGAAAACAGAATTGGTGATAAGATACATCCTTGCTTTAGGCCGCTTAATGTCTCAACATAGCTGGTCATCTTCGTACCACACCATATGCTAGCTTTGGTAGACTTGTACAATTGGTGGATTATTTTGATGAACTGATTGGATAGCCCTAAATCGTACAATTTATGGATGAGTGCATTTCTATCAAATTTATCGAATGCGGCTCTCAAATCTACAAAGAAACAGTAAACTTTAGCACCTTTCCTTTGCAATTTGAAGCTAATGATACATGAGAGATTAAATACATTATCCATAGTGGAGTACCCCTTTCTGAAACCAGCCTGGTATTCACACAGAACATCATTCATATGCACCCACTTTTCGAGTCTTGCCAGTAAAATTGTTGCAAACCATTTCGAAAAAGCATTAACAAATGATATACCTCTGTAATTTTGTACATTTGCCGTGTCACCTTTTCTATGGACCGGGAATATTACTGCCTCTGTAAAGTTGGATGGTACATCTGCATTCCGCAAAACGTGATCGAATAAACAGCGCACTTTAACCCTTCAATTCGACTGGCATATTTTTGATAAAACTCAATTGGAAGACCATCTGTACTCGGTGCCTTGTTATCTTTTCATCTTCTAAGCGCACTCTCAATCTCTGGTATTTCTATCAAACTATCCAACCTATCATCTCTTCTAAACGGGATTGCATAATCTATTGACATTGCAGATTTATTTGGGGTGAAAAGATTCTTAAAATGTTCAGTCCAGTCCTCTGCATTCATTGTTCTATTTATTACTCGTTTGTTGCTTTTAAACATTTTTACTGTATCCCAAAATGTTTTAGATTCTCTAATGTTCACTAATTTATTGCACATATCCTGATAATAGCTCTTTTTCTTATTTCGGCACAAATTCTTATATTCATTCTTGGCCTGTAGATACACATCTTTAACACAACTAGCATTGGTTCTCCTGAATAATTTAAGATTGTTAAAACTAGGTACTCGTGCTCTTTCACACTCCCAGTCACACCACACTTGTTTCAATTGGCGCTTCATTCCACTTCTATGATGCATTCCATTTAAACCTCCCTTTATCACGTTCAAAACTTGCGCGGTCCCAGCTTCAGAGCTATTAACATCGATTACTAAATCCTGTAATTTCCTTCTCACACGTTTTTTATAAATTTCTTTTTCACCCTCTATCCACCTGTATCTAGGTAGAAGAGGCAGATAAGCTTCACCCTCTTGCAACTCAGAACTGGTAATTTGTAGTTCGATGGGAAAATGATCTGAAAATATAACTGAGTCTACTTTGAAGTCATCTATTAGGTTTAACATTTTTTCAGATACACAACAAAGATCGATCACAGATGCTCCCATGCTGTTAATAAATGTTAATTCCCCTTTGACGTCACTCTCTGTTCTACCGTTCACTATTACCAGATCATGTCTTTCGCATAGATCTAAAACTGTTCTACCCCTTCTATTCACTATAACATCCTTTGATTCCCTGCTGTTGTTAACTCTCACCCCATGTCCTGTTAATTCATTAGGAATTATTTGACAATTTCCTACCCTACGGTTAAAATCGCCTAGTAGAATAAAATTCTTATCTAGCCCACATTCCTCCAGCAAATCCCACAATTTCCAGCAAGTCCCCATCCCATCTATCCTGTCAACTATTCAAATATACTGCAACTACATATGCATATTTATACCCCATCAAAGTTGACTGATAGTACGTTTGTATCGCCCACAACCTCAAACCTCGCATTTTTCTGTAAATTTTTTCTACTGTACCCCAGCAACGTTCCCCCACTAGCTCTACCTCTATTACTCGCTCTCAAGGCCGGCATAAAACGCATATCGTATTCGGAGAATACATTCACAATTAATTCACTATCCGATTCTTCTAAAAAAGTTTCACACAAACTAAAAATATCGTAGCTCTTAATAAATCTTATAAAATCTTAATCATGCACCTTACCTTTCAAACCTGCTACATTGTAGCCTAACAACTTATAATTAGAACAATCATTATTATGACTTCCGTTGGAAAAACTCAAAACCCTGGCAGACAACACTTTCCTACTTAATAGATACAATATCCGTGTCAGTTCCGTCTCGATGCACTCCTGACGCTCTCCCTCCATCCACAATTTTCTTGAAACACTTTTCAAACTCCAAATGAAACATCTCTTTTATTTTAGTTAGTCCATCTTGTTTTCCTGCCTTCAATCCGTCCTCGTCTGAATAAGTGAACACTTGTCCGTCTATGAAAAGTCTATCCACGTTGACATTCACTTTTATTCCTTCTACTGATCGGGACAGCTCTTTTTTGCATTCGAAGAGTATTGCACGTGTACGGCGAGTTTCGATACTATAGTCCCTATGAACGACAAAACTTGAACCTTTCAGCCTATATGTGTTTTTCAAGATGCAGTCAAAGACCCTATCCACTGGTATGTGAGCTATTATAGGAGCACCATCCTTCTTCGCACCTAGGATGTGTGCTCGATTCACACCTATATCTTTATCACACTTCAAAACTTCTGTACAAAAATCCTTAATCACAGCATTGCAACGTACATCATTTTTAATCTACTTGAGTCCCTTAAAAATCAAGTTATTTCGTCTGGACCGATCCTCTAAGTTATTCAATCTTTTTATCAGTTTATAATTATCTTCCTTCAGCGATCGCAGTTCTTCCTTGATCTTTTTGTTTTCTGCGTTGAGCTCCTCGAAGCACTGCATTATGCCCTTTTAATCCAATTTTGTAGCCAACGAACTCAGTTTCTCATCAAACAACTTGCTAAGTACAGAATCCATGTTATCTAATTGTTGATCTATGTGTGGAAGAGCACTCGATGATGAATTAACACCTGACGAGGAAACTGTAGCACGTTTTTTCTCCTGCTTCTCACCGTCCGGCGAACTGAGAACACGTTTCTCTCTTTTACTCCTCGATGGTGCAAGATATTTATCAACCGTATTTTGCATTCGTTCAAACGTTCAGTAAATCACCAGTAATTATAACTTTCACAACAAAACAAACCGTCACAAATAGGTTAGAATTTTAACACGAACAGACGTTTCAACAACAAGTAGATAAAGCGATAAGAGACAGTAACTAAAGTCGACTGACCTCTGCCGTGGCTGATAGCCGACTCCCCTGTGTTTGTTTGTTTGTTCCCTATAGACTCGAAAACCACTTGACAGAGCGGCATGAAACTTTGGGAATATGTTGTGTGAATATTGGGGATGGTTTCTGACCAGAAATTTTAATAGGGGGTCTAATAATAATTATCTATTAATCCATTTTACAGTCCTATGTTTTCGAAATTTTCGGCCGAGCGGCTACCGAAGAACAGAAAAATGATCATGATTCAAGATGATATGATTTAGCATCTAAAGTTACCATCTGTATTATAAACACGTCACCCTGTGATAAATTGTGTACTGGTATTAAAAGGGTAGTTTGGAGTTGGTGTAGTTGATTGGTACCAGCTGTAGATAATCGTTCCATAGAAGACCTACACAAATAATTATCACTCCCCTATCATTAAGAAACTGGAAAATGTTGGAAAAATTCTCCTCATGAAAGAGAGTTGTTCATATTGCATTCATTAATTACTGAAGAAAGACAGACTAATTTACATTTTATCAAATTTAGCTTAGCTTATATTCATCCAAATGGAAGATGGAAAGAATATGAAATTCGGTGTAATTCATCGTACATTGCATATTTCCTGGACCATCTATTGACAAACAACAACTATGAACGCATTAAATTCATCTTTGAAACACTGATTTAAGCTATTTATTTTTTTTCAATTCAAAACTTTACTGATAGATATCACTATCAATCGATTGAGAAGAATATGTTTTCGGAAGAATAAATGCTGCATGACTAAGCACATAGGAAGTCCGTATTAAGATTTAAATAAAAATATTGATTGTCAGATAAATTTCATGATTCAAGTGTGACATGAGATACACTGACTTTTTGGCGGTACGAAGTTCGCCGGGTAAGCTAGTTGTTTGATAAATCAGTGGCTTTGGCAATTAAAAGTAGCTTTTTTAATTTGTTGGTCATATCAGGGAATATGAGTTGAGATACTACTAGAGGTATTAAGAAGTAATATGGTATTTATCAATCGTTTGATGTGTAGAATATCAATGATTAATAACAATTGATCATTCGGTTGGGTACTACAGAATACTTGAACAGTTGAAGTTGTTGTATACATTCATAAGAATGTTTACCCTATTAGCAGCTCTTTAAGGAGAATGTTCCTAACTTATCTCTCATTTTCATATATAATTATAATCACTAAATCATATTTCATCGAGCCGTAGCCTACTACCAAATTTGATTGAAATAAAATTGATCTTATATAAAATTCGAAAACAAAAATATAAGATTCACCATTGATTTGATATCGCAATATTATGATAGTGAATTTTGACGATTGATCTATATTTTCAGCTGCATACTGGAACATGGCTTGTGGACGGAAACCCCCAACTAGTTCTGTTCGACATCGGCTCAGCTGCATGGAAGCTAGACGAATACAAACAAGAATTATGGCAGAAGGCGAATGTTGGTATCCCACACTTGGATGTTGAAGCTAATGATGCTGTTATTCTCGGATACCAAGTAGCAGAATTCATCGCAGAGGTGAAATTATTAAAATTCTCCATATCAATTTTCCTCTAATTTATCAAAACTCTATTCTATTCTGCTCCTATTCAGATGAGATAAGTTGTAGAAATTGCATTAGTCATTGTGACTGAAAGTATGCTTGGTTTTAAACCACGGTAATTTTGAGAGTCAATTTTAAAACATAGATTTATTCATTGAACGACGGTTAAGGCCCCACCGTTCAATATATACAATCACAATTTTATACACTGTATTTTTATTCCATGGCGAGCTTATACATTGCAAAATGTCAAGCAAAAAATGTCCAGGCAACGAATGTTCAAAAAAAGTATGGAGGGAAAAGTTTGGAGAAGTTTTTATCCCATGTCGAGCTTATACATTGCAAAATGTCAAGCAAAAAATGTCCAGGCAACGAATGCTCAAAAAAAGGTATGGAGGGAAAAGTTTTTATTCCATGGCGAGCTAATACATTGCAACATGTCAAGCAAAAAAAAAAAGGTGCAGAGGGTAAAGTTTGGAACACAATTTTTGACCCAGCAGCTCTTTTAAGGATATTAAGGGAGTAAACATATCAAAAGTCCTCACCCCTATCCCCTGTGCCAAGTGGGTGGGGGTGGTTTGAAAGTACCATATTTTGTTTTTTTGCATATATCGAACAATATGCGTCTTTCGGAAATTTTTGTCGAATACAAAATTAAAGCTTACAACTTAGCCTACAAGTTTTATGCATAATATTTCTCCATATCTCTTCTAGTTTTCTAGGTATGAGCTCACGAAGGTGTCACATTTTGATGAAAACCCCTTCCGACTCCGATTTGTTAATCTTTTTCACCTTTTAACTTTCTAACATTTGATTGAAAAAATCCAAATCAAGCTGCAAAGTCAAAAATTGTGTCACAGACACCCCCTTCAAATGTAATTGTCAAACAATCAATTGTTGCAGCAATGAATAAAATATCACCCCCTACATTGAAGCTGCTATAACAATGGAAGGAAAACTTGGAATAGTGAAATAATACATCATTTCAAAGAGAATTCAATTCTCTACAAACCTACGATAAGCATCAGTTTTTATTATGCATTGTTGGAGAGTTATAAGCCCTGAAAGAGCAAAACATTGGATAAATACCTGTTATTTCAACAATCACACACCTTCAAGAGCGAATATCTCGAGAACCGTTGGGAATATCACAAAATTCGACTGAACAAAAAGTGTAGAGAATTTATCAAGCTTTATTTGAATAGTTATTTAAGTCGGTTAAACGCATTGTTCTCAATATATGAGCGTGGTAGCAAAATGCTGAAAAATGCAACTTTTAAACCACTCTCATCCCCTTAGCACATTAGTTAGGAATGGGGACTTTTGATATGTTCTCCACCTAACTAGTCTCAACAAAGCTGCAAAGTCAAAAATTTTGTTTAAAACATTCCCTCAAGATTCCTTTGTCAATTGGTCTATTGTTGCAAAAATGGAGATTCCACACTCAACACTAAAGCTGCTGCAAAAGGTGTAGGGAAATTCGTAAGAGCGTGAAGTTATACATCAAATTGAAGAGAATTTAATTCCTTATAAGCTTATCAGCATGAATTTTTCTCGTTGATTATTAAAAAATTATAAGAGCAAAAATATAAAAAAATTGGTGGCAAACGTGTTTTTTTCAAAAATGTCACACCTTCAATAGCAGATATCTCGAAAACTAGAGGAGATATAGAAAAAGTTGTACAATAAATATTGTAGGAAATTATGTAAGCTTCAATTTGTTATATGCCAGTCAAGTCCGTAGGATAAGCTACATAGTTTTTGAGTTTTATGCGAGAAACCAAAAACCACCTTTAAACCACCCTCACCCCCTTAGTACAGGGGGTAGGGGTGGGGACTTTTGATATGCTTACCTCCTTACTACCCTAAACAGAACTGCGGGGTCAAAAATTGTCTTCCCCACTTTTCTCTCTATAACCTTTCCTTGACTGGACTATGTCAATTGATCTATTGTTGTTAAACTGAAGATTTTACACTCAACTCTATAACGGCTGCAACAATCGTAGGGATATGCTTAAAATGATGAAATAATACATTAAATTGAAAAGAATATGAGCTCATGATTAGCACGGATTTTTTCAATCAATTGTTGAAAAGTTATAAGGTCAAAAAGATGAACAAATCGGAGTCGGAAGGGTTTTTATTCAAAATGTGACACCTTCGTGAGCTCATACCTAGAAAACTAGAAGAGATATGGAGAAATATTATGCATAAAACTTGTAGGCCAATTTGTAAGCTTCAATTTTTATTCGACAAAAATTTCCGAAAGACGCATATTGTTAGAGATATATGCAAAAAACCGAAATATGGTACTTTCAAACCACCCCCACCCACTTGGCACAGGGGATAGGGGTGAGGACTTTACTTTTGATATGGTTACCCCCTTACTATCCTTAAAAGAGCTGCTGGGTCAAATATTGTGTTCCAAATTTTTCTCTCTACAATCTTTCGTTGACTGGACTATTATTACTGATGCAGGGTTTTTTTCTCTAGAATGAGAAACAAATAAGAAATTGCCGACTACTGTTCATGGAAATCTTCAATCACTAAAAAGTGGTAGACAACATCTGATTGGTTTTATTCTTGTTTATTGTTATATTTGATGTATAGTTTACGGATCGAAATTATAAGGTTTTGTGTTGGAAACTTTTATTATTAAACATTAATATATTAACAATTTAATAAAAAGAATATAAAAACTTGTAGTACCCTTTATTATTAAAAACTTTAAATTATTTATATTTGTTGTATTAAAACATTAAATATTTTCCATTAAAAGTTTTTAATAATTAAGGGTACTACAAGTTTTTGTATTGTTTGTATTAATTTGTGAATACATTTTAATAGGCTTTCATTTTGAATTCAAAATGATGTTTGAATCCAAACATTAACTCAATATAACCTCTATACTATTTATTTTAGATCAGAGTTGGGAGGAGTTTTGGACAGATGCTTGTTGTATCTTACCGCTTTGTATTCATTGTCTATGTCTTTCACTTGAGGTTTATATCTATGATTTAAGTAAGGTCTATGCCCACTGTTTAATTAAGGTTTCAAGGTAGAGTGAAATTAGGTTTAGGACATCTAGCATGTGATTTTATAAACCTATACATTTTTCGATAATGTTTTTTTAGTTCAGAAATGCAGCTGAAGAACTGAGCAAGAGCCCTCCACAAATTGTAGCTCACTTTCATGAGTGGCAAGCCGGAGTGGGTCTAATTGCTCTGAGAACTCGCTTGGTGAATGTTGCTACAGTATTCACCACTCATGCTACGTTATTAGGGCGTTACCTATGTGCTGGAAACACCGATTTCTACAATAATCTGTCAAACGTGAGTAATTAAAAAAAAAAACATTTAAAGGTTAAATATTTAAAATTATGGAAACATATTGTAGGTAGTGAATTTTATCAATGACAAAATTAAAATATTTATTCACCCAAATTATAAGGGCGAGATGTTGGTGATGAATGTTGGAAGTGAAAGTGAAATTAATGTTTTCAAAAATTGTTTTTTTTGTGATTGGTTGATTTATTTTTTATGTTTTTGCGCTTGATGAAAATCTAGGTCAAAATATGTTCTAAGATAAGATACTAAGTACTACTTACTACTAGTTTGTGAGGAATTCAAAATTTTATATTGGTTGCAGAAAAGTCTGTTGAATGAATGAATGAATTGTATTTGCCAAAACAAAATACAAAAAAGCGTAATATAAAAAAGTATATGCTACTGCACTTAAACCAAGATACATAGATTTATTTAATTAGATATAATAACAAAATGATATCCTTTATATTATAAATAATAGTTATCAAATGAAGATTTAATTTATTTTCACATGCATAAGTACAGTAGGTGAGGCAAAAACACCGGCAAAAGGAAGATTCCTTGTGCGCCAGTGTGAGTCGTAAATCAGCTTAATCAGGGATGTAATATATAAACTTGAATTTAGCTTATGAAGTGTTCGAAAATGTAATTTAGAATATGAAATTGATTATTATATAAAAGTCAACTATTGAAAATAATTAAAGTTCAGCCATGTCTCTATGGCTCTTTTTCTGTGTTTATTAATTCGGAAATTATTAAGTGGAAATTAACTTTCTAGTTTATTTATGAATAATTTACTGCTAATGTAGTAAAGTTATAATTTATGTCATCGGCTAGAGGGAAATTATGCTCATATTTAAAACTGTAATTTGTTATGCAACTAAGATATAACTGTCGTATAGTTTTAACATCAAATTCACTGAACAAAATCT
Organism: Nilaparvata lugens; assembly: GCF_014356525.2. Classification (NCBI taxonomy): domain Eukaryota; kingdom Metazoa; phylum Arthropoda; class Insecta; order Hemiptera; family Delphacidae; genus Nilaparvata; species Nilaparvata lugens. The sequence continues at coordinate 20,163,168 of NC_052518.1, read as the reverse complement.
CACTATCATAAGTTCTAGGTTTCTTTAAAATTGTCTTTATGATGAATTTTTGTATTAGAAAAAGGTTTTTAATATGGGTATCGAAAGTCCCACCCCAAACTACTAAACCATATCGCATTAGGGATTCTACTAGTGCCGTATATTCCTGTTTGCATTCTGAAAAAGAGCACATTTTTCAATTTTTTTTTCATTTTTCAAGATATGTATTTTAGTCTCTTACATAATAAGTTTACATGGATGTCCCATTTGGGACACTCATCGATCCATATACCAAGATATTTGAGGTTTGATTTCTTATTAATAACAGGACAGGAGCATCTATCAATGTCTGGTTGATTTATTGAAGAACAGTTTGAATGGATTTTTAACTAATATTGATTGTTAGGTTTACCCTCTCTATTTGCTGGAAAAGCTATGGTTTTTTCTACATTTAAACTCAAAGCATTGAAGTCCATCCAATTCTTCACAATATTCATATCATGTTCTGCAACAATGAAAGTATCATTCCAATCATTTTCTGAAAATATAATAACTGAATCATCAGCAAAAGATGAAATTCTCCCATTTTTTAGCTTAACATTTAGCAAATCATTTACATGAAGAATGAAAAATATTGGTGAAAGTACAGTTCCCTGGGGCGGCCGTAAGATGACAGTTTCTCTATACTTCTATTGTTATTTATTGTTAAAATTTGGGATCTATCTTCCAAGTAACTTCTTATGCATTTTAATGAATGACCTCTGAAACCATACTTCTCCAATTTTTTGCAAATTTTATCATGTGGTATGGTATCGAAAGCCTTCGATAAATCCATGAAGACTGTAATGTTAGGAAAAATAATGAAAAATGTCACATTAAATATTATCAAGTTAACTTGAGAGAGAATTGATTTTGTAGTTCAAACTTGTCGATCTCGTACCGCCAAAACAAAATTTTAAACTTGCCGCCTTTTAATGTCAATAAATCAGGTTGAATAAATGAACTCGATTGAATTGTAACAATAGTTTATTTAATTTTTTATAAAGTTTTGACATTGTACAAATTAAATAACCAGATTATAACTTAAAATTTAACTTTTATTTGGTTGATACATTGAATTATATAACTCAGATTTCAGTAGCATTGAGATTTAATTGCTCCAGGTAGAGGAAGTTCATAATATATCCTGTTTGATTCCGTACCTTTTTCACCTGAGATTTCCACGAGTTAGAACAAAAAATTTGGTTGCTCCACATTTATTGATAAAATTTTAATTAATAGCTTATTATTTCATTTATTTGTTCAATTAAACATAAAGTAGAAAATTTGTTTATTAATGTAACTTTTGAAAGTGTCAATTTAAATTTTTTAAGGTGATTAAAATTAATAGTGGAATCTTGGGTAAATTCACGTGAGTAGAAAATTAATTAATCTAATCTATTTGAGAAAATCAGTAAAATTTGTTTATTATTTTAAAAATTAGGTCTTGTCAAAAAGAAAACATAATTCAGAGAATAGGTTTGGTAGTAATAAGTTTTTTATTGTTTAACATTCTTCTATTTTGTAAACTTGAAAAGTTTTCAATAAAAGTAATCAGATGCAATGTATTTTATTTATTGCCAACGCATTGTCAACTTAATGAAAATGGTAAATTTGTTAGTTTAGGATCCAGAGTAGAATGATGAATATTTTTATTAGACAAGAGGCAAAATCCTTCTTGGAAAATAAGAGTATCAAATGATTCTATCTCTGAAGTGGGGTTTCGGTGCGGATACAATCAAAGTAGACACACGAAACGCTCCAAGACTGCAAGTGGTTTTTTCTTGGAATTTAACATATCTGTTACATTGTTTACAAAATATACTAGCGCATCCTCAGTACTTTTATTAGATCACTTTTTTCTATTAGAAAAAACGACTAGCAGTCAGATATTTTACAATAAATGAAATAATCACTCACTGTGACAACGTGATCTTTCGGCAGGTCCGCCATCTTCTTGGTAACAACCAATATTGTAAAATATCTGACTGCTAGTCGTTTTTTCTAATAGCGAAAAGTGGTTTAATAATAAGCAGTTCGTGATGGAAAACAACATTGAAGACTTTTATTAGGTTGGAAACCATATTGGTTCTTATTAATAATGTTATTATTTTGTATGAACTTCATTATTCGTTTTTTAAATAAATTTTCAAATATTTTGGCAAGGATATTAAGCTTTTGCTAATTAAGCTTATTGGCCTATAGTTACCTGGATCTTTTTTATCACCTTTTTTAAGAATCGGTTTAATGTTTGCTTTTTTAAATAAATTTTCAAATATCTTGGCAAGGATATTAAGCTTTTGCTAATTAAGCTTATTGGCCTATATTTACCTGGATCTTTTTTATCACCTTTTTTAAGAATCGGTTTAATGTTTGCTATATCAATTGAATCAGGAAATACAGCGGTTTCAAAACATTTATTTACAATGTAAGAGAGGGGTTCAGCTATATCTGCTATCTGCTTTAGAGTTCTATTATATTATCAGGACCCGGACAAGAGTTATTTTTCAGAGTTTTTATAGTTTATATCACCTCCGGTGGATTTACGGGACTGAGAATAAAAGATGCATTTAATTCATTGGTTCTCTTATATGTGAAATCTGATGTGGTGGTATTTTGATCAATTTGAGCAGCCAAGTTTTTACCAACTTGCGAAAAATATCTATTTAATTCAGCTGAATCTATTTCTGGTTCATCATGTTTATTTTTTGTATCATCAATGATTTCATTCATGCAATTCCATAGTTCACGTTTATCACTACTGCATTCCTCTATTTTTGATCGATGATAGTTTTTTTTTGTTTCATCAATTAATCTGTTTAATAAGTTTTTATATGGTTTAAGATCATGTTTCAGTTTTGTGTTGAAATGTTCTTTTATTGATCTCTTATATAATTTATCTTTAGTTCTTATTAATTTTATTAGTCCAGAAGTAATCCATGGCTTCAAAGGCTTATATCTGTGTGGTATTTTTATTTCCTGACTAGAATTTTCAATACACTTAGTCAAAACCGAACAGAATATTTTTAGCAAATCGTTAACGTCATTGGATTGATTTTCACAAATACTATCCAATTTTTTATTACTTAATAAATCCTTTAATTTTTATAGTTAATTATTTTCTTATTGCTTATACAGTTGATTTTTTTATCTTGTTTAAAATTACTCACTCCTAAATGTAAAGTCACTGAGTAATGATCAGTAATAGTTGTTTTAAATATGTTTCTTACCGCACTGTCAAATACTTTATCAGTTGTTTTAAGAAATATGTGGTCTATAGACGACTCTGTTCGATTTGTAATTCTAGTGCTGCCATTTATAGAAGATCTAAAGCCATTTCATTTTAGATTATCAATATATGAAGTTATAATATTATCGTTAGAAAACATTGTTAAATTGTTATTGTTAAATTGTAACTGTGATTAAATTGCGTTTGAACGCCACAAAAACAAATCAGAGAGGTGAAAGACGTCTTTAATTTGCACTTAATCCCAGTTAAAATTTAACAATACCTGTCAAATATATATATATATATATATATATATATATATATATATATATATATATATATATAAATGAATGTTTGTTCGTTTGTATGTTTGTATGTTTGTTCCCTATAGACTCGAAAACTAATTGATGGATCGGTATGAAACTTTGGGAATATGTTGTGTGAATATTGGGGATGGTTTCTGACAAGAAATTTTAATAGGGGGGCTAATAATAATTATTTATTAATCCATTTTACAAACCTATGTTTTCGAAATTTTCGGCCGAGCGGCTACCGAAGAACGGAAAGATGATCATGATTCAAGATCATATTGTGATAATATTATTTAGCATCTAAAGTTACCAGCTGTATAATGAACAAGTCACCCTGTAATAAATTGTGTACTGGTATCAAAACGGTAGTTGTGATTTGAAGTTAGAATAGTTGATTGGTACCAGCTGTAGATAATTGTTCCTTAGAAGACCTATACAAATAATTATCACCCCCCTATCATTGAGAAACTGGAAAATGTTGGAAAAAAAATATTCACCTCATGAAAGAGAGTTGTTCATATTGCATTCATTAATTACTGAAGAATGACAGACTAATTTACATTTCTTTATTTAGCTTAGTTTATATTCATCCTAAAATGGAAGATGGAAAGAATATGGAATTGTGTAATTCATCGTACATCGCATATTTCCTGGACCATCTATTGACAATCAACAATTATGAACTATAGAAATTACTACCAATTGATTGAGAAGAATATGTTTTCGGAATAATAAATTCTGCATGACTAAGGACATAGGAAGTCCGTATTGAGATACATTGACTTTTTGGCGGTACGAAATTCGCTGGGTAAGCTAGTAAATTATAAATAAGAAACGTCGTATTCCCAATATGTTCAGTCATGTTCTGGAGTAGGGTCAACATTTATATTGTAAGAATAATAGTTATTGCGTTAGTAACAAGTTAGTGAATGTGTGTAATCTGAGTCAATGTGATTCATTGTTAGGTATGATGTAATTGATTATGAATTTATAATTACTGCTCCTATGCTTTGTCATAAAGAATCAACGCATACTCTAGTAGATAAACGGGGCTGGGGCTGGGCACGCTTTGCCGGATTTGACTGTTCTTCAAACAAAGCGTCCACGTAGTTCTCTGTCATCAAGCTGTGGTAAAAAGTCGATAAGTCAATGATTAGTACATTTAGAGCCGGTTTCCGAGCTCGGGATTTAGCTAAGTTCTAGACTTTAACTAGCTTTAAACTCTGGAGTCAGAAAATTGGCTTTCCGAATCAGAGCGTTAACGTAGTTGGGCACTTGAATAGACTCTGGAGTTTAGAGATCACGTTAGACCCTGGAGTTTATAATTTCGCTTTCTGAGTGAAGGGCTTATATGTCCAGAATTAGATTCTTGCCTCTTTCCGAGTCGAGGATTTATCAAAAATCGTTGAGTCCAGAACTTGAAACAGCGTAATTTTAAACCCTCGACTGGGGTAGGGTTTAAATTTAAGTTCTAGACTTAACTGAGCAAACACAATTCAGTATTGTTTTGGAGTAGATGAAAAACCAAAGAGATGTCATGGAATACCTAAATCATTTGGATTGCAATAAAATTGTATCAACTATGCGTAAAAAACTAACCTTATTTTACGAATGTGACATAACCTAAAAATGTTCAAGAAATATAATACAAGGATTGCCTTGGAATTTATATTTCAATATGAATGTTATTAATCAATGTCATATTCAACATATTAACAAAACAATAATAAATTATTATTCCAGTTTTTTTCAAAACAAATACGTTTTCAAACTCAATTGCCTAATGAAATTTTTATTCCAAAATCAAAGATCAATGATCAATAATAGCATTACGTAAAATGAAATGTTTATTCATTCATCTTTCAAAAGGTTAGGTTTTGCTTTGAAGAGGCCTACAAAGAAATCAAAACGTATTTTCACAAAATAATTTTACAAAATACATGCTCATTTGAATTATCCCGCTGCAATCAGTTGTTTTCGTTTTGCTATAATGCCAACAATACAACAGCAAAATATTGTGAATTTCCCTCATGTTAACTACGTTAAAGTCCTGGACTCAACTAAGTCGAGAACTCAATAGACCCCGGAGTTTAGAAGATAGAATCGTGACTCAGAAAGTCGATTTAGACCCGAGCGCATATTTTAGTCCTGGACTCTGTAAGTCCAGAACTTATAGATCCCGAGCTCGGAAACCGACCCTAAGAGTCTCGCCGTTTAAACACATACAATTTGTAAGACACTAGTTCAAGTAGTACCTCAGAAACTCAACAGTTAATATCAATCAAAACCATCGGTTTACGGTTCTAAATTTTTGTCTCATTTATTATTGATACATGGCGATAAACTTAATGGTTGTATCTTCTATTATCGTCACTTGTTGAATTTGATACATTTTTCTTTTTTAATTTTGCAGTTCAGCGTCGATGAAGAAGCCGGCAAAAGGCAGATTTATCATCGATACTGCATGGAAAGAGCTGCGTCACATCTGTGCCACTCGTTCACCACTGTATCTGAAATCACTGGTTACGAGGCCGAGCATTTGCTCAAGAGAAAAGCCGATATCATCACACCGAATGGATTGAACGTTATCAAGTTTTCAGCACTGCACGAGTTCCAAAACCTTCATGCACTGGCTAAAGACAAAATTCATGAGTTTGTCCGTGGACACTTTTATGGGTGAGTAAAGTAAAAATAATAATTTTAGTTTAAGTAAAATTAATTAATAGTAAAAATAAAACCAAAATGCAATGAAAAACCCTAACTGTGAAATAACATTCGTGATAATATGAACATTGAAAACGAGACTAATTGTTTGTTTTCTCTCATTTCTGTTTGAATGATTTCAAGATAACACTTCAAGTCCATACTGGAACACTAATATCTATCGAATAAAAATAATGAATTGATAGATAGTGTCTATCAATGGATTGCTGTATAAGTTGGGTTGAGAACATATTCAGGTTCAAGTCTGTTGTTTCTTTCTGAAAGTGTTATGATTGTACGCAATGTAATATTTTTTGTAGTAAATAATTTTTTATTGCGGATGTGGGCATCCATGAGATTTCAGCTTGTGCGTGGGTAATGGGAAGTGTGTGGGTGATTTTGTTAGATGATCACAAGTCCATGCCAACAGCGGGATTTGAACCCATGACCAGGTAACGCTAGCAGATTGAGTGGAACGCACATAGTGTGGAGGGAAGCGGTTGAACACAAATATATTTCATGTTATGTGGCGCCAGCATGGTGCAGAGATTGAGGTAGAGGTGAACTTCTTCCATAACATGGAATGTATTTGTATTACAGTGATGTACCTCCATCCCACTTTGACCTCTTCCCTTTACTATTTGCGCACCCCAAGTCGTCTCGGCTATCCTGACCGATTATAAAGGAATGAAACCATAATTACAATACACTGCATCAAAGTATTGTGGAAAATAATCCATATTGTAGACGTACAGTTTTAGGAGGGTTCCGAACCACAAGTGGTTTTTCAACTCATGAATCATATTCAAAGGAGGTGAATCAAGTGATCGCCCTTCCAACGGGTTTATCAGCGTGACCATTGAGTAAAACCGATTCCCGATTATTTTTTTTGTTTGATAGCATCGTTACGAATTTAATTTATTTTTCTATTTTAAATGCGTGTTAAGGTTTCCTTTTCTAAACTGCTTTATCTCCACTACCTGTTATTATATTTTTAATTTTTTCTAGGCATTATGATTTCGACCTTGATAAGACTTTGTATTTTTTCACTGCTGGTCGTTATGAATTTACAAACAAAGGAGCAGACATATTCATTGAAGCGCTGGCTCGTCTTAACCATTATTTGAAGGTAAAATAACTTATTTATACTTGTTTTATTCATCTGAAGGCATCATTGCAATCTTGAAGGCTGGTTATTCCATTAATGTCAAAATTTGATGTTTCATTAAGTTAGCTTCCATGCTATTATTGACTTATACATTAAATGTACTAGGTATCATTGACTTATACATTGACTCTACTATCATTGACTTATCGACTTTTTACGATGTACAAGGGTATTGAAACATCAAACGTATGTAGAAAAATATGATTTTCAGTTATAAATTTTATTATAATAAAAAGAGCATGTTGAACTGTCAGCTCAGTAACAATTGAGGAAAGGAAATTAGATTGGGAAATTAATCGTTAAAAATTCGGAAGTGTCCGAAACTAAAAGAGAATAAGTTTGAATTTGCTCTAGTGGAGGAAATGATTTTCTATTTTCTACAGTTAACAAGATATAATATAGATTTCAAAATTGTTGCATCAAAGTTCTTCTGTTTATGTTGAGATATATCGATTGCTCATAATATCGATGTGGGATACTTTGCAGTAAAAACTCACTTCTGTCATAGACGAATAATGTATGATTAGATCAACATTTTCTCTATACTTTTCTCTCTATATTTATTCAATTGTAATGGGGAAATTATTATATTGATTTTCATTGAAGCAATGATAAATCATTCTATAGGTATTTATGTATATGTAGCGACATTATGCTAAACTAATTTTATTCAAATGTATCGATAATGTAATCGAATTCTACTTATTTTCAGACATCACGTCAAGATGTAACGGTTGTTGCTTTCATGATATTCCCAGCTAGAACAAACAATTTCAATGTGGAGAGTCTGAGAGGTCATGCAGTAACCAAGAGTCTGCGAGATGCTATCAATGAAATCCAATCAAAAATGAGTAAAAGAATCTATGAAATATGCCTCAGGTAAGTGACATTTACTAAAGTTGACATTTAGTGCGTTTACTAAATGCGAGTAAAACTAAATACATATCTTTTTCCCCTAACTGAAGTGGTCAGCCTCCTGATGAGCTTGAGCTGATAATACAGTCATAACAACATCAATGTTAACTGCACTTGTCCAACAATAGAAAGAGTTGAATCAATCAAATATGTAGGTGTTTCCGTGGATCAGTATATTAAATGGGACGTTCACATTCAGAATCTATGCTTCAAACTAAAATATTTGATAACAATTTTTTACAGAATTAACCAATTAAAAGACTTGAATATTTTGAGAACGATTTAATACGCTTATGCTCATTCACTTTTCCATTATAATATAGAAGTATGAGGAGCAGAGCAGCGTATGACACTCATTTTAAAAAACTTTTTATAATACAAAAGCACATTATTAGAGCTGCGCTTGGAAGACCCAGACTCTATCCCAGCAGATTAATATTTGAAGAGATGGATCTACCAACGTTACGTCAAACTTATGTGACAAATTTAATTAGTTTTATTAATAAAAATTCACATCAATTTACCCGTCGCACAATCCCTTATAATATACGGCCAACTGTAGAAAATGCTTTCAATATTAATTTTACTTCATTAACATCTAGTAAACACCAATTTGAATATCAGAGTAATAAACTAATAAATAAAATTCCGGAAGACTTTATTAAGGATAAAATAACAAAAATCAAATTGAGATTAATAAGATCGTGGGTAAAACAGAACTATTATTTTAAAATTGAGAATTGAGTTGGCTAAATCAGTTTTTGGCAATATTAATTGTGTAAAAATTATTAAAACTTGACAATTAAATTATTTTTCTGTGTATCTATATTTTGTTCATCAAGTACTTGACTATTTATAAAATTCAACATCCATAGATTATCATCCATCAACAAAATTGTATCATTTGTACTGCTGTTATTAGATTAAAATATGTATTTCTTATTTTTAGAACTCGTGGCTGGAGCTCAAGGCTTCTTTTTCCAGTCACGCCAAAAACTATTGTAATTTAATGATTATTTTGTTTGTAAAAATATTTCTTGTACTGTATTTGGCAATAAATTCATTATATATTGTAGTTTGAAATATGCATTCCAAAACTGAACTACAGTACTTTCAAGATACCATCATTGAAGATTTTAACGAATTGATTTTTTTATTTCTTAAAAAAGGTATCTCACACATTCCCCCGTCATTAGACTGTGCAAGAGATCAGTGCTAAACTACTTTTCAAAAAACTGTGATTACTAGAAGGAATGACAAAGTTATTTCGAGCGAAATCATGTTGGCCCTGGAAATAACTTTTCATAGTGTCTACTTTCCAATGCTGAAATTAATTTTCTGTACCAGTGTTCAATATCACTAACTGTTTTAGACATTAATAAATGAATGACTTGACATTGAAACATTTATTAATATTAAATAAAACATCAAACCCACTACAAAAACTAAAAAAAAAAAATTATTAATATAAGACGGTGAGAGATCTATATTATAGACCTCTATTATACTATACTATATAGTATATTATATATAGTATAGTATTATACTATATGGTACTAATAGTATTACTACGATCTATATTATAGACCTCTCACCGTCTTATATTTCTTTAACAAACTAATGATTCTTGAATATATATGGAGGGACACTATAAAGATTAAAATCGGCATTGATTGAATTGGAAGCGTTAAGGTTATTTATTCTTCATTAGGCGGAGTTAAAACTACTACTAAACTTTTAATGTATATTATCATCTTTAGAAAGTAAACAATGTAATTGCTTTTATAAAATTTTAATCTTAATTCGTCGATCTATTTTAAATGATTAAAATACTACTCGTGTACTAATACTAATACTTGGGTAAGCTACCATATTTGAGTGAGTCAATTTCCGTAAAATCCATTTTCATGAATCATGATTTAATATTTGATATCTTACGGCCCAATTACTCAGTTAAATATATTATTATGATTGATTATAGAAAATCAAAATGTATAGATTGTCGAAACTAGTCGTGTTGTTTATATAAAAATATAACATGTATGAATTCAGGGCTACTTACTTGTATTTATAAAATAGAATTATAGTTATAGTAATGTTACATTACAATTTGTATTCTTGTTTTTTAATTTTTTTTCGATTTTAAAGGGTACCTACTATAATTCTATTTTATAAAAATATAACAGCAGTAGTAACTTTGTACAATAAAACATTCAAGTAGCACTATTAACATACTCTATTAGGATATAATATGATATTTGTGTATTTGATAAAAGTGTTGATCAACGATCCTTGATGGCCATCTTTTATAAAATATTTTTTATTTTTGAAATTTTAACTCAGATCTAATATGGAATCAAATCTTCGATGAAAGTTTCGTCTCATTACAAGGATAATTGAATTGTTTTTTAGTTCATTTATTGTATCAGTATCAATTAGGTACTCAAGAGAGTTCATTGAGTATTATTCATTAGGGTTATTGGATTAAAAATCCCGAACACGCTATATTTCCACACGACCATTGTCGGAGTTCTTATTTAACACATTATTTATGTTTGGCCAAATATATATGATAATTTATCTGTTTCTTGGTGCAAGATCAATCTCAATTGACATTGACAATGGCATTGGTAGTTCTTGTGTAATGGTTGTCAATAGGCATGGTTTTTGCTTACTTTTTTTTAAGGAAATACAATTTAACGGGTGTTTTCTTTAGAGGTATAGAACTTTAAATTGCAATCAAACAACAATCTATTATTCGATTCAAGCTACTTTTTGTTACAAAATAATCTTGTTGTATTACATTTATACGTTGTATTACGTCCGATTACACTGGATTCAAAGTACATTAAATAGCCTCGGACGGGACCGGAATTTTAGGAAGGATAGGAAATGCAAATATATACGATTTGGAACATGGAATATTCGAACGCTTACAGGAAAAGAGGTTGAGTTGGTAGAGGAGATGAAGAAGTATAAGATAAAGGCACTTGGCTTGAGTGAAACAAGAAGGAAGGGAGTGGGACAGAAGGACTTGGATGGAGGGTATGTTATGCGATACTCAGGAATACCAGAGGGAAGAAGAGCTAGTGGTGGAGTGGCTATAGTCATGGATGGAGACACCAACACAAGAGTTAAAAGCTGGGAGGCTGTAAGCCCTAGAATTATCAGAGTGGATCTTGACCTAGAAGAGAAAATAAGCATCATTCAAGTGTATGGCCCAACGGAAGATGCTAGTGTGGCTGAAAAGGATGAGTTTTGGCTACAACTAGATAGAGTCACCATAGAGGCTGAAGAAACAAGAAAACTTGTGGTGATGGGAGATTTCAATGGGAGAGTTGGAGCTGATCAACAGGACGGGCACGGAAGTATGGGAAAATATGGATGTGAAACAATAAGAAATAACAATGGACAAAGACTAATTGAATACTCAGCACAGCACAATCTTCTCATTGGAAACACTTGGTTCATACACAAAAGAATTCATAAGATCACATTTGTGGGAGAAGGTAGGGAAGCTGAGAGTATGATTGACTATATTCTGTACCAGGGTGACCTCAGGTATGCTTTCAAAGATGTCAAAGTCATCAGAGGAGCTGAACTAGACACTGACCATAGGTTACTAGTGGCAGATACTGGATTTGCAGAGAGGAAGGTCGAGCGACAGCGAGCATACACAAGAATAAAGCATGAAGAACTAAGGTGTATTGAGAACAGAGAAAGATACAAAACAGAGTTGTCAGACCAGATTGCAAATATGCAGAACAACTGTAATAATGTAGATAGTTTCTGGAATGAGCTGAAAGATGCTATTACAGGTGCTGCAAAGGGAGTGTGTGGCGAAAAAAGGCTGGGAAGGTTTAAGAGAAGGACAAGATGGTGGACAGAGGAGGTTCAGATGAAAGTGAAAGAGAAAAAGAAAGCATACAGAAAGTACATGATGACTAAGAGGCAGGAGGAGTACAGAATGTATGTTGAGAAAAGGAATGAGGCAAAGAGAACTATAAGGTTGGCAACAACTGAATGGGCAGAGGAATTGAAATCAAGGCATATGGTCTTAAATGTCAAGAAAAGCAAGGTGATGGCAGTGTCAAAAGGAATGAGAGATAATATGCATATTAGGGTGAATGGAGAGGAGATGGAACAGGTGGAGAAATATGAATACCTGGGTACAGTGATTTCGGAGGATGGAAGGATTGATAGGGAGGTGCTGAACAGAGTGAGAAAGGGAGCTGTTGCCTACTATGCAATAAAAGACTGTATATTTGGAAAAAGAGAGCTTGATAAAAAGATAAAGAACCAGGTGTACAGAACAATAATAGAGCCCATCATGCTATATGGAAGCGAAAGTTGGCCAATAAAATCAAGCCACGAAAATAAGATAAGGACTGTGGAGATGAAATGCCACAGAAAGACAGTTGGTAAGACTAGAAGGGATAGAGTAAGAAATACTATAATAAGGGAAGAAGTGGGAATGAGAGATGTTGGGGAAAGAATAGAAACGAGGCAACTGGGTTGGTATGGACATGTACAACGGATGAGGGACGAAAGCAAGGCAAAACAGTTTGTAAATGTTAGAGTACAGGGAAGAAGAACGGTGGGGCGCCCGAGGTATTCATACGAGGATCGCATTGAGGAGATAGGGAGAAGAAGAGGGAAGACGGTTCCGGAGATGAGGAGGATGGCGATGGATAGGGATAAATGGAGGAAGTGGACCGAGGCTACCCCAACGCTGTAAGGCATACTGGGGAGAGACAAAGAAGAAGAAGAAGTATTACATTTTGAATATTATTTCTGGCATATGACCGTCGCGGCTGTCTCGTATGTAGTCCAGTCTGGGCGTCCAATCTTCTATGACTTCTCCAACATATGTGCCCGTATATCGGCAATAACACGGCGAATGTTGTTCTCCAAATGGTCAAGTGTATGTAGCTTATCCGCATAGACCAATGACTTTACATAGCCCCACAGAAAATAGTCTAGTGGTGTTAAATCACAAGATCTTGGAGGCTAATTCACAGGCCCAAAACGTGAAAATAGGCGGTCACCAAACTTGCCTTTCATTTAATTGATTGTGGCACGAGCTGTGTTACATGTTGAGCCGTCTTGTTGGAACCTTAGCTCCTGGACATCATGGTTGTTCAATTCAGGAATGAAAAAGTTAGTAATCTTCCATAAAGTTGATGGACACATATCCATATGCCCATCGATATGGACACATATCGATGGCGGATGGACTCATTCGGGTCTTCCTCAATGCTACGCTCTACAGTAGCAATAGCTTTTTCTGTACGCACCATACGGCGTCTATGGGGATGCGAGTTATCAATAAGAGTAAACGTGGTGCGAAAACGTTCCATGGTAATCGAATTATCTGCTCTGATAGACAATTTTGTCGACGATAAAATGGATGTAGGGCGCGATACGTATTCCGCAGAGAACCATTTTTTTTCGAAATAAAATTGCAATATTTGCAAGCATTGTTCAGAGGGGAGTTAATTCATGATGAATTTCCAAATAAAACTGAGAATAAATCACTTAACAACTGATGATTCGGTCGCCATCTTGAACATTAATGCCAACTTGAAGTTCTATACCTCTAAAAAATCGACCGTCATTTGTGTATGTACTAGTAGGCAGGAATAGCATGAGCTGTGAGATGCGCGAGAGGAGAGATAATGTAGTGAGAGTGGGGAGGCCACTCGAAACTAAGAGAGGGGAGGTGGCTGGAGCTTGTTGAGACGGAAAGGCTCACTGTCGCCTTTCCTACTGCTTATGCTATTAGGCCTATGCAAACCGGAGCGATGTGCACCGTACGGAGGTCAAGTTGAGACTGAGTCAAATGCTTCCCCCACCACTAAAATTCTCTCTCGGGCTACGGCGCATCTTGAACTTAGAGCTCATGCTATTCCTGACGGGTTGTATAAATGTCATTTATTATTCTTTTTTTTGTAGTGGTCGCATGCCAGACAACGAAGAATTGATGACAAAAGATGATAAGATCAAGATCAAAAGATGCTTGTATGCTCTACAAAGAAATGGACTTCCCCCAGTCACCACTCACAACGTCGTCGATGATTGGAATGATCCTGTGCTAGGCGCTGTCCGCAGATGCAATATGTTCAACACCATTCATGACAGAGTCAAGGCTAGTATGATCTTCCTTAGCTTGAACCCGCTGTATGCCACTGACTTTTTTCATTCGCCGCTTCCTTATTCTATACTCTATACAATTATATTCTATACTCTATTATATTATATTATATGAGTATACAATTAAATATAGCTGTTGAATATGGAATATAGAATTTAATTCTATACCGTACAATTGAGTCTGAGCAGTTTTGTCAAGAAGCGCCGTCTGCTCCCTAGTGCTTTTTGTACATAATGCTGGATTGTATTGTATTCCAGCAATTTAATGTATTGACGGTCAAACAACTACTGTATATGAATACATAATTCATTTTCACTTATATATAATATTACAATGTGATAATTATTGTTTTCGAGAATAATTGTAATTATTGAAGTATACAATTATTCATGGTCTTTTTTGTCCGTGTGATAATTAAGTTTAGAATGATTATTTCCATTTCATTGTATATTGTTGTGTGCAGAAATAGAACTTCATTCTATTATTTTAAAAAATGTTCGAGTACGTAATTAGAAACAAAGGAAAATTTGTTTTTTCATCCTTAGAAAAATATTTACGGCCTTTTAAATTCGCTAACATTCCTTCCAATTAAAAATCACTATGTAATATCGTTGGAAGTGTGACCACTTGAGCCAACTCCTCTGAATATGATTCATTTGTTGGAAAATCGCTTCTCGGTGGTTCGGAACCCACCTAAAACTGTAGGTCCATTCATCTCTCATTATCATCTGCCTCATTACCCACGCACAAGCTTAGAACTCATGTGGGCATCACACTTAGCAAAAAAATTAATATTCTTATTTGGTGAAAATAGAAAATAAATACGGTACTTTAGTAGCACACTTGCTCTTATGTTCTCCCGCAGTGGTGCTCTCAATAACAAGAAGACTTTGAACAATATTAATCAATGCCAGGTACAGCATATTATTAGGTTCATATTATTATCAGGTCTAATATATTACATAAATCAAAACATTCATTTATTCTATTTATTTATCTGATAATATGACAATAGTTTCTAGGCTCAAGCATTATCTTTATTTCTACTTGATTTTGTCTCTTGATATTTTTTATATGGCCGAGTTGTATTTCATGAGTTATATTGTACCGGTATTTGGAAATAGTTGTGATTTTTCATTGTTGATAAGTTGGAAAGTTATACTTGAAAAATATTGTGATTTAGTTATAAACTACAAATAGATTATTCCTTTGCACTCAATTTATTATTATACTGGGTGCGGCATCATAATTTCCTTTTTTGAAATGTGCACTTTTCAGTTCGTTGATGACATAGCGGAGTGCTAGTAGTCACTTTAGAAAGTGGTGGTTTTGAAGTTTTGTTCTTGCACAGTCCAGTCGCCATCATGCGTTGGAACAGCGAGGAGCGGACGTTCACCGTTGAGGCCTACTTTTTAAGTGTCTGTTCAGTGGTTGCAGCACAGCGTGCCTTTCGGAATCGGTTTAATTTAGCCCCTTAGGTCCGTGTTCCAGACCAGAAATAAATTGCTTCGTGAGTTACCACGTTTAGAAAAAAAGGTAGTACAACAAAACGAAGATCTAAAGTTCCACGGCCCATTTGATCACGTGAAAACATTGTAACAGTGAGAGCTTCAATTTTGCAATCTCCAAGGCGTTTAGTACACAAATATGAGTCTCCCTTGGACTTTTCGATCGTTCTGTGAGCAGGATTTTTCACGAAGACCTTCCTTTCCATTCATACAAAATGCATATAATATACAAAAAGGCTGTTTCTAAGGAACACTTCCCAGAATGCCTTATCTCAATTATAGGCGATTTACAATGACCGATTCGATCTCTTAACTTGCCCCCGTGTGATTTTTTCTGTGGGGTTATTTTTAAATCCCGTGTCTATGTACCGTCCGAAGGTCCTCCAAGATTCAATGAACAACATACAGGTAGAAATTGCCGAAATTACGCCTGCAATTCTTAAAAGAGTGATATAAAGTGCTAGAAATTGGTACTCTAAGTGCATCCAGAGTGGGGGCGTCACCTCCATGATATTCAAATTCAAATTCAAAATGTTTTTATTGCCGTGAATAAATAGATGTATTGACAAAGTCATCAGGTAAATATATACATTATACATACATTTCACGTAGATACTCAAAACAGAGAAATACTATCACAGCCAACAGTCCCGCGTACTTAGTATCTTCACAGTTATATACAGTCATATTTCTAATTGGCAATAACAATATTATAATAGAGGTCAAATGTTAACATGAAATATCAGCTGCCAACAAAACAGAGAAATACTATCACAGCCAACAGTCCCGCGTACTTAGTATCTTCACAGTTATATACAGTCATATTTCTAATTGGCAATAACAATATTATAATAGAGGTCAAATATTAACATGAAATATCAGCTGCCAACATCTCCTCAATCGAATAAAAAGCCCTATTTTTGAATAGTTTGGAAATTGCGTACCTGACCGATCTAGAGTTTTTATCACGGATACTTTCAGGCAGTTTATAAAATAATTTTATACCGATATATACATACATATTTTGTGTTTTGGAAAGTCGTACCCGTCCGGTATTTATTTGTTTACGCTCTCTTGTAAAGTGCTGATGTACATCGCATCTTAGATCGAATTGCCTCAGATTATCTTTGACAAATGTCAGAGCTTGCAGCATAAATATACAGGGCAGAGTCAATATGCCGTTTCTTTTAAAGAATGGCCTGCAGGAATCCATTCTACCAAGATTAAAAATGGTTCGCAAAGCTCTTTTCTGACACAAAAATACGTCACTGGCACCACTTGAATTGCCCCACAATAGGGTGCCATACTGTAAATGAGAGTGGAAAAGAGCAAAATATGCCATCAACGTTAAACCAGCACTAGTACACAATTTCAACCTCTTCAATAAAAATATTACTCTGGATATACTCTTCATAACTACATGAAACAATACTTTCTATTCTGAAAATAGAATAAAACTTTTCTGACACTATCAATGCAAGTTTTGATAAAAGGAAATTATGATGCCTTGAAGTATTCTTCTTCTTCTTCTTCTTCGATGGCGCTACAGCCCAAATCGAGCCCTGGCCTCCTCAATTCTGCGCCTCCATTCGTCACGATCTCTTGCCTTCCTTCTCCAGTTCCTGATGCGAAGGAGTTCTGCTGCATCCTTGGAAATACCATCCGCCCATCTCAGTCTTGGCTTGCCCACCGGTCTCTTGCCTCCTGGCTGTCCCATATATATTTTCCTGGGGGCGCGAGTGTCAGGCATCCGCTCCACATGCCCTGCCCATCTTAAACGTTTCAGTCTGACATATATGGACAGGGGTGGCTCCTTATAGAGTGCAGCTAATTCGTTGTTATTTCTTATTCGCCAGACACCCTCATCACACACAGGTCCATATATTCTACGCAGCATTTTCCTTTCCCAGCGGTCTAAATTGCCTGCTGCCTTTGATGTTAATGTCCAAACTTCGCTTCCATACGTGACCACTGTACGTATTATGGACTTATATAATCTAGCCTTTATATTTCTATGGACGCTTCTAGACTTGAATATCTGCAGCATAGAGAAGAATGTTTTGTTCCCCGTATTGAGCCGCTTCTGTATTTCTTTCATCTCATCACTGTCCGCTGTTATATTAACTCCCAGGTAGGTGAAGTCTTTCACGTTCTCAAAGCTGTACTCACCCACCAATAGGTTTTGTTCTCTTCTGTTGTGCTGACGTCTGCTTTGATGTAGGAACTTGGTCTTATCACAATTCACCTTTAGACCAATCTCATTAGCTGCATTTTCCAAGTTTGTGAACATTTCTTTGACTGCTGCCACTGATCTTCCTGCTAGGTCCAGGTCATCTGCATACCCTAATATCTGCTGGGTCTTGTTTATTAATGTACCACTTGTATCTGCCAGAGTCCCTCTTATCACCCTTTCTAGTGCAAGGTTGAAGAGAACTGGTGCTAGGCCATCTCCTTGTTTCAGTCCTTGTTCCACCTCAAACTTATCTGTCATTTCCCCATCTATCTTCACCTGACAGGTGGTCTTCTTCATTGTTGCTCTGACAAGTCGTACAAGCTTTGTTGGTATGCCAAGATCAAGCATGGTTGAGTATAGCTTTTCTCTGTCGATGCTGTCATAGGCCTGCTTGAAGTCTATGTATAGGTGGTAGACATCTATATTGAACTCCCAGAACTTTTCTGCTAACTGTCGGGCAACAAAGAGCTGATCTGTCGTTGACCTGCCTGATCTGAAACCAGCCTGATACTCTCCTAGTAATCCCTCAGCATACACATCTATTTTATCTTTGATTATTGAGGTGAAGGTTTTATATGCTGTTGATAAGAGAGATATACCTCTGTAGTTTTTGGGCTCAAGTCTATCACCCTTTTTATAGATGGGGCATATGATGCTCATGTGCCAGTCTTCAGGGAGGGTCTCTGTTTCCCACACAAACTTTATGAGATGGGCCAGTTTTGTTGTCAATTGATCTCCTCCATACTTGAGTAATTCTCCTGTAATTCCATCTATCCCTGGGGCTCTGTTATTCTTTATTTTCTTCAGTGCCTTCACAACATCATCAACCGTGGGTGGTTCAATGATTATTTCATCATCAATTACTTCTAATCTCTGGTCTGGCAGTACATTTTGGTCTAGGTTGGGGTTAAGCAACTGACTGAAGTAGGTCCTCCATCGCTCCATTATGCTATCTTTATTTCCAATTATTTTTCCATTCAGATCCTTACAAAGTGTTGTTTTTGGCTTGTATCCTTTCTTGAACAGGTTTACTCCTTTATATGCCTCTCGGGGGTCTTTCTTCTCAAAATCCTGTTGAATTTTGGTGACCTTGTTGTTGTAGTATTCTCGTTTTTTCCTTTTAATCACACTTTTAGCCTTTCTTCTAAGAATATCATAGTTTGCTTTTTTTGCTCTAGTTGGCCTTTCTATATAGTGTCTCCGGGCCTCGTTTCTTTTCTGTATGGCCTCCTCACACTCATCATCAAACCAGCTCTCCCGTCTTGTTTGGGTACTATATCCAATAGTCTCCTCTGCTGCCTGGGTAATAGCCCTCTTCAGATCCTGCCATTCCTCCTCTGTTGTTCTATTTTCCTCCTGTGCGTGTACAGGTAATTGAATGAGATTCTCCAGTGCCTCTTGATATTTCTTTCTTTCACCTTCCTCCCTCAGTTTATCTACATTCAGCTTTGGTGGCCTCTGCTGCCTTTTATTGTCTTTACTGCGAATTCGGCATCTAAAATCAATTCTCACCAGATAGTGATCAGAATCACAGTCCGCACCTCTGCAGCTCCTTATGTTTGTGATGCTTGTAGCTGCTCGTCTATCCACCAAGACATGATCAATCTGATTATGGTGCTGGCCGTCTGGTGATGTCCAGGTCCACTTGTGAATTTCTTTTCTTGGGAACTGTGTTGAGGCAACTATCATGTTTCTTGACATTGCAAAATCCAGGACCCGCATTCCATTGTCGTTGCTCTCTTCATGCAGACTATGCAATCCTGCCACTCTCTGGAATACCATCTCCTTACCAATTTTTGCGTTCCTGTCTCCCAAAATCATTTTTATATCATTAGAAGGCATGCTATTGTATGTCTGTTCCAGCTTGCAGTAGAATTCATCCTTAACAGCTTCATCTTTATCTTCACTTTCGGCATGCACATTTATTAGTGAGAGGTTGAAGAATTTTGTTTTTACCCTTAGGACGCATATTCTCTCATTTACTGGCTTGAAATCTATAATATTCTCCTTCATGCTATTTTCCACCACAAATCCAACTCCAAGTTCATGCCTGTCTCCCTCCTTGCCACTGTACATCACAGTGTGAGACTGAGTGTCAAACACTCCCTTGCCTGGCCAACGCATTTCCTGTATAGCAAGTACTTTTACTCTATACTGTTTCACACATTGTAGTAATTCTTTCAAGGCACCACTTCTGTATAAGCTTCTCACATTCCATGTTCCCATAATCAAGTTCAAGTTCTTTTTCCAAAATTGTTTTCCGAGTATCCTGTCCGATTTCCGAGGCTGTTGTTGAGGTTTCGTAACAAATTGGTTTTTATGGGGTAGGGTCGTTGGCCCCACGCCCAACCCCCAACCTGGAGGACCAGGTCATTTTTTCGGGTTTCCCTCCCTAGCCTTTGGTAATCCAATACCTAACTACAAGGCCTTGAAGTATACTGTATTATAAAAATTATAATATAGTATGTAATTTGTTTATTATTTTGGAAGAAAAGAACGTTTCTGATATTTTTCTTTATTGGATTGCAGGTTGTCTTTCATCCTGAATTTCTGTCATCCACCAACCCACTGTTCGGTCTCGATTATGAGGAATTCGTCAGAGGATGTCATCTTGGTGTGTTTCCCAGTTATTATGAGCCATGGGGGTACACTCCAGCTGAATGTACTGTCATGGGAATTCCATCCATCACTACAAACCTTTCAGGTGGGCTCACACTATCAAATCAAATACATCTTTATTCATGAAGAAAAATATACATCCGCAGAAATAAATTTAAATTAAGTGAATGTTCCCCACAAAAACACAGTCTGGGTGTGTGGAACGAGTTCAGTAAATTACTGGTATTGCAGAAAACGTTCCAAGTAATAAAACCGTCTGTTAAATTATTATTTCATATATAAAAATAAAATATATATGAATTGATATAAAATATAAATGGATTAGCACAATTGAATTATGAAATTAAATGAGAACAATACTCGATGCACACTGAGAATATATTTATTGATTTAAATCGTAGCAGCTTAATATTGGAATTCCCTCTGCTACTTCAGATGGATATCGTCCAAACTGAGCTCAATGATCATAACTCATAAGTGGATACAATTAGCTGTGTTGCTACGTCCCTACCAATTTCTAAAAGCCATCTGCTAAGACAGCGTTTATAAGTATAAATGGTGCCAGTGTTTTCCAGGTGCTTCAGATAGTGTATAATACCAAGGTTATTGCGTTGTCTAGTATTATGAGCATGCAGTGTTGAAGTGGAAATTGTGTGCTTATTGTATCATATGTAAATTTACAATACTTTGATATAAATCTGTCTAATTTCAAATACCCGAAAGTCCCGATAAACCAATTCCGATGAGTAGCGGCTATCCGCTTATGCGGTTCAAGCATTTTTTATATTTGCATGCTAAGCAACAGTAAGAGGATCCAAGGTGGCAGAGGACGCTCCACCCCTTCATACTATTATCCATTTATCTATACAATAAATAAATAATATTTTATTATCATCCGACTAAAAAAGAAATATACTTCAAAATCACAAATCATGGAATATTACATAGCCACCTCCAATAAAAGGCCCTGGCCTACGATATTGCAACGTCGCAGTGTAGGCCTAGAATCTAATACATGATTGGTGAAGAAGATCAGCTGGTATTTTTTAAAATCTTTTTCACCAATCATGTATTAGATTCTAGGCCTACACTGCGACGTTGCAATATCGTCGTCGGCCAGGGCCTTGTATTAGAAGTGGCTATGAATATTATCATCGAACTGTATCCGAAGATCTATAATGCAATGTCCAATGATACAATCACTTGGAAAATTGCATTTAAAAAAAAATAAAAAAAACCAACCTTATTTATTCTGTCTGTCATTCTCATGTTATACTTTAAACATATAAATAAGTATCCTAAGATCCATTTTTAATTAAGGAAAATTGCATTTTTATAGAAACTCAGCATTTATGATTCCCGTATTTCATTTCCAGGTTTCGGTTGTTTCATGCAAGAGCACATTGCTGATCCCATGTCATACGGTATTTATATTGTGGATAGAAGGTACATTGGTCTTGAAGACTCTGTCAAACAGTTGGCTCAGTATATGTTCGACTTCTGTCGTCTGAACCGTAGACAGAGAATCATCCAGAGAAACAGGACAGAACGTCTGAGTGATCTTCTCGACTGGAGAAACCTGGGAATTGTGAGTAAACAATCAGAAAGAAGATTTATTAATAACATTTTCCTCACTCATACTTTCAAATAATCCTTAAATTTCGTAAATGTGTGCCTTTCAAATAATCCTTTAATCAAATAAATAATGTGTTTCAAATAATTCTTCAACTAAATGAGTATTTGCTTTCCAATTAATTTTTGGACGGTCACCGTACCAGAAACAGAAAACATATTGCATTTAATGATCTAGTTTCCAAAAAATATAATGTAAGTGCTTCTTCATAAAATCAATAATAAGTACATAATTTATAGTTGATGGCTGTCAAAAGTATATTCTATTCATCATAGGGATGTTTGTGCTCTTATCAAATAATATATTTCTTTGACGATTGAGATAAAATATTTTTATGAAATAGCAATAATTAGAGTAGTAGTAGAGGCTGATAAGTTGACCACACATGAATGCGTTGAACAAAAACAAAGAGCAAGTATTGCTTGATTGCATGTAGAGGAAGATTGAGTATTGAATGTAATTTATCAATTATTGAGTTTTTAATACAGCACTAGGTGCAACCCACGCTTCGCAAAGGTTTTTGAAAAACAAAAATAGATTGAGCTACAGTTTTATAGTTCCATGCTGAAAATTGAAAGTGTCTTTCAAATTTAGAACAGAAAATCTAATTGAAAAAATATTTAGAAATAGGATGATTTTATTTATTTCATCAGAATCGCATGAATATAATCTTCATTCAAATTGAAAATTAAAATAACTACAGATGGAAATAAATAAGAAATTGCATTTATTCAAATGCTAATTAATGAATAATTATTATTAAACGAAAATCTAAATTAAATGCTTTATTTCAGTAGCAGAAGTCTTCGAGGTGATTTACAGCATTCAATTTAGATTTTCGTTTAATAATAATTATCAATTATTGTATATTTTTAAATAGTTTTTATCTACTTAATTAATCAAGTAAATGTGTGCTTTTCAAGTAATGTTCCAATCAATTTAATTTTTAAAAAACTAGGGAGTTCCTCCGATCGGCTAGATTTCAATTTGAACTATGGACTGGAAGAAAACTACCAGTCAATTCATTTAGAAAATAATTCATAAATGCACAATTCTTCATTACTTTAATGACTTTAATTCTTTATTACTGACTATTCTGACTATTTCTATGTGAATGCTTGCAGTTCTACAGACAAGCCAGACACAAAGCATTGCAGAAGGTTTACAAAGATGTTGAATCATTCGAAGAAGAATACGAAGTTCGCAGAAACAGCTTCAGTTTTCCCAGGCCTATTTCCGAACCTCCCTCTCCCTCCGCGTCTCGTCATACTACTCCAGCCAGTTCTGTCCACGGCTCAGAGGATGAAGACGAGGTGGATGATGAAAAAGAGGTAACATAATTTATGGAGAATGTTTTGAAATTGTATTTTGTTTCTTGTTTGATCTTTGATATCCAGGATTATAACTTTGACGTAGTGAAACCACCATTCCGATAAATTGAACAGAATAAATTTATAATATTTTGTCATATAGTAAATCATTCTTGAGAGGTATGGTTTACTCACATCAAATAGTCCCATTCATAATTTTATTATTAAGAAATTTGATACTCACATTGAATTAATTTGTTGAAATTATATGTTTGTCATTTACTCTTTGTACAGAGTGATTTTTTAGTCCTGTTGCCCTATTTAAAGTGGGTGGTAATTCATTTCTAATGAATAAAAATATTGTTTTCAATTAGTATACACACGGCAGTGCGATTTGATTATCCTTGAACAGTGTAATATTCTGTGTGGATTCCAGATGTCTTATGAACAGATATCTTTTAGTATAGAGCATGAACATGAATATTATGGGGAAAAGAATCAAAGCGTGTATACTAATTGTAAACGTTGTAAACTTCAACGGGTGGAAATTTTGAGCATATTCTTTAATCTTTAGTAACTAAGAGATCACTAATAAAATATCATATTTTTCTCATATGTAACAACGGTAAATTTTTATTACTACTGAATTTCCGTTTTATAAGCTAATTAAAAACTGGGTGACAGGACTAAAAATATGCTATTGATTGAGTCATACAATAAGTACATCATCAAAAATGATTGGGAGAGAAAAAAATAAGGTAACCTTATTGCAAGCCAATTGCAATTGTTTTTTTAACGGCAATTGAATACTATCTTTCCAATTCTCAAGGTTCTGCAATATGGTACTGGGAAAATTTTACTAGTAAAATTCCAAAAAAGGTATATCATTTGGATACCATCAATTATAATATAGTTCGTTACTCAAATCGATATTAAATGGTACCCAATTTGAAATATTTTGCGTTATCTTTGAATACATAAATTTCTCCAAATTCAAAATATATAGTAATGAAATTCTTGGTACTGCTTTCATAAAAAATAATTACTTATTTGAAAACTTGAAATAATATTTGTAATGTATTGGGATTATGAATTATAGGGGATGTAAATAAATTTTTTATTATATATCATAATTATACTATTATGTATTGGGTTTAGGAATAATTTAATTGGGATTAAGAAAGGGATTGTATATTGAGATCCACTTTGGAATGTCAGCATTCCTTATAAATAATATCAATGCTTATTATTCAACATACTTTACACTATAAAATGAATTTCACTAAATAAGTAGAAGTATACCAACTAGGGACAGATCTACTTATATATAGAATACGTTGGTTTTCTTTTACAGCTGGCAGAATTGGCAGTGAAATAATAAACTTGGCGTTCCCACTCCAATGCCGAAATTAGTCACTCAGGAACTGAAATACTACATCACATATATCACCAAACTTAGTGCAGTGAAGAGAAGAGTCGAATCCGACATTCATCTCTAATGAATAGGAAATGTCTAGGAAACTAATGTAGTAAAATTATGGAGTTTCATTTATAAAATATTGAAATAGTAGTCGATTCTCCACAAATGGTTTTTCAGAAACGAACCACCTGCCATCATTGTGATTGGATTTAACCACCATTAATGTGTAGCTTCAAGCAGAAATTTTATAAAACCTAATAGAGTCTATTTTAGTCATGAATACCTTTTAAAAAACTGTTTATTTTAAAACATCGAATTTTCTAGTTACGAATTTCGAATCAATTTTTTGCAGAAGTTATATTTTGAAAATTTTATTGTTGTCAAACTGTTAAAATATATATTATATGTTAGCCTTCTTGATAATTTATCACTATTATATTGCGATTTTTTAGATTGACGTTCTATTTTTGAAATATTGTTATTAGGAAAAATAAAAACTTATCCTTCTTATGGAGATCAACACTGACAGGTTCAGAATCGGCTTTCATTTCTAGGCCAATCTTTTCTCATTTAAGTGCTTGACCTTTTTTTTAATAATTCCAAAGTTGATTGAGTTTAAACAATGCCATTGTTCACTGAATTGCCCGTCAAATCTTCGTTCATTCAATCACCTTTGGAGTCATTAAGAAAAAAGGTCCAGCACTTCATTGAGAAAAAATTGAAACTGGAAATGCTAGTCGATTCTGAGCCCGTCAGTGTTGATCTAGACAAGAAAGATATTGAAATGTCGGTAAGAGAAATCCTTTGATAGTAGCTTAGTGTATGTTAGTTTTTGCTAGATATGTTTTATATTCACCGCATATTATTCTCTTTTATCTTTGAAGCATGTTTCACTATTGTTTTTTATCTTTATATTCTGTTATATTTTCCTCCCTACAGCATTATTTGTGCCATATTCGTAATTTTTATTTTTTTTAATGTTCAAATGCTCAACGTTTTCAACAGAGTAATTTTGATAAAACGCACAACTATTTATTTAGTTTGTTCAAAGGCTGAGTAACTAACAAAGTTACCAATATATGTTTAGAAAAATTTCAATTTACGTACATTTTCAGATTTGATCAGTCAGAGTAACTAATACAGTTAAATTTAAAGTTTACAAGTAGAATATAATGTTCTGAAATAAATAACGCTTGAAATAAAATAACTAATAACGTTTGCGAAATAGGTTTATATATAAAAATAATGTTCAGCTATGAACATTATCTGTGTTCAAATCTATGAAGATCAAAATTTTTAAATGGAAATTCACAATTATAAGTTGATACGTACCAGAAAAATTTAAAAAACTTTATTTTCCAATCCTAATTCCAATCTTATCGTGGTTTTTATCAACTACGGATAAGCTGAAAATAATGTAACTGAGCTAATCATCGTTGAGTTTACTTGAGGCTAATATTAAATTACTTGAGTCTAATATTATTTTCCAATATTATCATTATAGTGTATTTATACCCTATCAGAGATTCATAAAAATATCTTGAAACATCTCATTTAGAAAAAAGAAAATTATTTTTTGAACAGTCTATTCAAAGCTTCCATATCAGATTTATAAACTAGATTTTATATAAACATTGTTGTTTTATGTGTGTCATCTTAGTTGAATGATATCTATCCATAGTAGAATTATACATAGCACACAATAGAAAAAGATTGATTTGTAACTGATAATATAGCCTATATATAATAAGATTGTTTCTGAGCAATCTATTAACTATAATATAGGTTTTGATTTGCTAAAATTATTTCAATTGAGTTTTCAGTCATATGTATATTATTGTCATAAATAGCCAGTGATTGATTAATAATCTGGTTGCCATATTGTCTTCAATTTAATATAGGTAATAGACTATAAAAAATATTGATACCGTTGATATTTGAAGTTGATAATATATATTTTATAAAATATTTTTAGATTTCTGTATTGATTCAATGTCAATTTATAGTGTTCTATGTTGACTTTGAATATTAGCATACATATATACAATAAACTATTTCTTTTATTTAAGCAGCGTTTTAGGTCATCTACTCCTCATGAAGATTTGATTTATCTTTTCGGCAGGCCTACCTTATGAAGTTTGTTGGATTCTATTTAGAAAGAACTCTCTTTATTACTGAGTTTGACCTTTCTAATCTGTTGACGTTTTTGTATAATTTGTAAATGAATATACTCTAAATCCATCACAAGTTACCCATATTCTAATTGAAATCAAGCCCAGCCCACCCACCTATATACGTCACCGTATATGGATACAAGATTTTCTTATCCAAGAATTTGCCAGGGAAAATTATTTTAAACATATCTCTCAAATATATTGTAACGAATATGGTGCACTGCGTCTAAACATGAACTCGTTGGTTCGTTGGAACTTGTGAAGGGCGAACTGGGCAAGGTTCCAAAGTTACATTGAGAACAATATAAATCGAATAAGACCTGAGGTCTCCAACAACCATCGACTGATCCCTAGGCATCAGCAAAAAGTCCATTCCCAAGGGATACACCAGAAACCATATCTCATGCTGGACTAAGAAATGTAGGAATCTGTTGAATAGGGTTGAGGAAACTGATGATCAAGCAGCTGCGGATGAACTCATCGGTGAGCTGAATACTGGCCGGCTGGAGGGATGTTACAGCAAAGCTGAATTTTAAACATTCCAGCAGAAAAGCCTGGTCCCTCATCCTTCGCATATCAAATAACCCCACTCAAGCCGAAAGTCACCCCAAATAGTGTGGCAAAGAATATAGCAAACCGAAAATCAGTAGATTGGCCAAGCAAGAAGGAAAGGGACAACTGAGAGGGCTCAAATGAGAGTGAAGCTGCTGCTTCTATTAAAACAGTTCAAAGCACCAGTCTTAGATGGTATACTTCCTGATTTTGTAACGCACCTTGGCAACAAAGCTGTGAAGTGGCTTTTACAGTTTTACTCAAGGGTGATTGAAGGCTGCAACCCTCCTGAATGGAAGAAGTCAAGAATTATTGCACTGCTATAGCAAGGAAAACTGCCTGATAATGCCAACAGTAATTATAGACCAATAGCACTGCTATTTAAATTTTTCAAATTATTTGAGAAATTTATATTGACACGTGTAGTTGAGCAGACAGGGTTCCGACCAAACAGGAGTTGTACTGATCAGGTGCTTGCTCTCACTACATAAGTTACCGTACCGACATTGAGAGAGGCTATCAAAATAAACTAAATAATCATTGCCCTGACTGCAGCTTTTGACACAGTTTAGAAATCAGGCCTTCTGCTAAAACTGGGAAAAATATTTAGCTGGTTAAATAGTTTGACATACATTATCCTTTTAAATAGGACTATCAGAGTTCACATTGGAGATAGAATAAGTAAGAAGAAAGTCCTAAACAATATGAGGTCCTACAAGGTTCTGTACCATCTCCAGTTGGTATAGCCAACTACCCTGTTTGTTTCAAGTGTACTTCAGTCTCTAGATTTTCTTATTTTTCAATTAATTAATTAGAGAGCACAGTGATTAAGCACAGTGAGTGTAATTATTAAGCTGATTAGTACCTGCTGAGTGTATCCAATATTTACAGACGTGTGCTGGTGAGTTTGTCAATGTTGGAATTGGAGAGCGATTTGCACGGGAACTGTTGCTTGATTAGACTCCATTTTTGTCGCTGGTTTTCGCCTGCTTTTGTTTACACGGAGTGTTGGTGTAGAATAGTGAGCTTGGGTTTGTGATTCCATTGAGCGAAAATCGAGATAACGCCGGGTGAGGCCGGCACGTGCGGCTTATCTGTAGCTTGGCTCTCAATCAGCTGTTCTGTTAGCACGGGTTTCGTTGCCAGGGCGACCGCTGACGCTAAATCGAGAGCATCTGGTCAGTTAGCTGTCAGTCTTTCGTGCCGCCAAACTTTGAATTGGGAAGTACGCGTTTATTCAAGTAAGTTACAAGTAAGTTACAATACATTCTGGTTCATACACGAATCTACAATAAATTACAGTACAACAGCCAATTATGCAGCAAATTTCACATATTATGAAAACTTATTAATTACAATGAAGATTGAATGCAACATTAGAATATTGATAATATAGTATTGTAATATAACTACATAAATCAGCGGTGTTTCAACAATGAATAAATGATAATTTCAATGAATAAATATACACCCCACTATATATTATATGTGTTGGGGTATAAGTAATTAGTTGCTTATTGCGTGTAATAATTACTATTTACAAACTTCATTCACTGATATGGGATTAAAGTTTTTTATAATAAAATTAGTAAAAATGTATAATACAAACAAACAAAATTATGGAATTAGTAAATAAATATTAATGTTCTATTAAGGATAATAATAAGAAAGGTTATTTTTAGAAAAATGAAAAACAGTAAAGAGTGGAATGAAGAATAAATAGTTTCAATATTTACAGTCTAACTAAATTTTCACAATTTTCCACTCCAATATCAACCAACCAGGAAAATAAACTTTTCTTGAACCTGTGTCTATTGAATTCTTCCCTAATGTAACTTGGTATTGAATTATAAATTTTTGGTCCCAAATATGTGTAGTTTCTTTGCCCAAATGTAGTGTTCATCCTTGGTACTATTGAATACGTGTTTCTCTGCCTTGTTTGATGGTTATGATCTGCCAGTCTTATGTGTTCGTTGTTTCTCCTCATTCGCGTGATGATAGCCTGGATGTAGAGTTGTCTTACACTCAGTACTTTACTGTCCTTGAAAAGAATGTTCGTGGGGAATTGATTCTCCTTGAAGCCTATTATTTTTAATATTCGTTTTTGAAGTTTATAGAGAGGTTCAACATGTGTAAAATTCGTAGCTCCCCAGATAATTATGACGTATCTTAAAATTGATTGCACTAAAGAAAAATAAACAGTTTTTAATGTCTCATAGTTGAGGATTTTACGGAGTTGATAGAATTTGTAGAGAAGCTTCCTGATCCGGGTAATTGATAGATTAATGTGCTTGTCCCATTTGAATTTGTTGTCCACTATTGTTCCTAAATATTTTATTTCATTGACTTGTTGAATTGAAGGGCAATCACACGGGTTGTTGGTGCTTCCACAGTGATGCAGGATTATTGAAGAATCCGGTGGTCTCGTCCGTTCTGTCAGAGAAAAGGCTAAAAATTTCGTTTTTGTTGCATTTACTGTAAGCAAATTTTCTCTTAACCATTTATCGACTTTGATCAATTCTTCCTGTGCCAGATTAAAAACTTCCTCCCAGGTGTTTCCTTCAAATAGTATACACGTATCATCAGCAAAAGCTATTACTCTTCCTCTTATCTTGATTGAACATAGCTCATTTGCATATGCCAAATACAGAATTGGCCCAAGAACTGTTCCTTGGGGAATCCCAAACTTCATCGTTTCCTCTGAACTGAGATGTTCTTCAACTTTGACTTTTTGACGCCGGTCACAGAGGTATGATCTAAACCATGCTAGAGGAACTCCTCTAATTCCCATGGCTTCTAATTTCTTCAGCAGCAAACTGTGATTAACAGTGTCAAAAGCTTTTGCTAGGTCCAGGAACACTGCTGCACATTTTTTGTTATTTTCTAGCTTATCTGTGACAAAATTTGACAATTCTAATACCGCATCTTCTGTACTCCTCCCCTCACGAAAACCAAATTGATTCCTAGATAGTAAGTTGTTTTTTTCCATGTAATTCACAAGACGTTTCTTTACCAGTTTTTCCAAAATCTTAGAAATATTGCTTATAAGTGAAATAGGCCTGTAATTGGTGGCATTTGTTTTGTCGCCTCCTTTATGTAATGGTCTAACACATGTCTCTTTCATAGCTTTTGGAAAAATTCCTTTTGACAGACTTAAATTAAATATGTGAATTAATGGTTTTACAATTACATTTTTTATCGACTTCAATGTTCTATTATTGATTCCATCAAGTCCTGGAGCACTGTCATTTCGCAAACTACTAATAGCTTCAAGAAGCTCATCTTCAGTTACTGGGTGAAAGTAGATGGAGTGTAGAGTTCTTGTAACAGGTTTATATTGGGATATGATTTGGTCTAGTGGTTTTCTTAAGGAATCTATTATTGTCTCCGCCATTTCTTCACCTACATTTGTGAAAAAGTTATTCATGTGGTTGAGCACAGTTTCTGGATTTTCCTTTAGATTGAAAATCCTATCATCTATTTTAATAGCATTCAATTTCATTTTTGTTTTTGATTTAGAGTCAGTAGCATCTTTGATTACTTTCCACATTTTTTTATTATCCTTTCCAGCTTCATACAATTTCTCTCTATAGTATTGGTCCTTTGTTTCATGAATTAAAGCTGTGAGTGTATTCCTATACCGACGATAGAAGTTGGTTAAGTTAATGTTGTTTGGGTCTTCCTTTCTTCTTTTGTTGAGTAGATTTCTGTTTTTTATTGTTCCTTATCAGAACTACATTCTTGTGAGTTAAGCCCTGTGCTTCATGAATTGTATGGACTTTAACTGAAGGGTGAAGTTTTGATTGCAGCTCTTCTAGCACTGTTTTCTTCTCGAGCTGAGTGAATGTAAGAATCAGAGTGTTAGGTTCAAGTGGTCCAAGTTCTCCATTTGTTATTGGAGGTCTGACGGATAACAGGACCTCATTTTTCGTACTAATGTCCTGGTAGTAGCTGGAAAGGATGTAGCAGACGTCTATTGGACACCTTCTAGTTACTGTTTGATGGATTCTCTTCTCACAGAGAGATGAAATGTGTGACCATTCAGCTGTTAATTTACTTCTCTCTATGTAAGGTATTTGGTTTGAATCTCCTAGCAGAATAATCTCAGAAGCACCAGCGAGAGATGAGACAAATCCCACGAAACCTGCATGCATCAATACTGCTTCATCTATGAAAACACGTTTGTACTGCTTTTTTGATCCGTTTATTATAAAAGATGAAACTGTTCTATAATCCTGTTTAATTATTCTTTCATATTTATTTTTGTGAATTCTATTCACCTCTTGCCTAATTTCATTTATTCCAGCTCTTGTCTGACACAAAATGAGATCTTTACCTGGTGTATGTTGCTGAAGGATAAAGTGAGTTTTACCACACCCTGGAACTCCATCCATCCAAGTTATTTTTGGCATCTTACAATTTGTGATGTCAACTTTTAGAATATTCTGTCTACAGCTGTTTGTCTTTCTTTCATACTGCATGCGTTTCAATACTTTTAATCCTGTCGAATTTCAATCCGGAAAGTTCTTTATTAGTTTGTTTTTTCTCTCTGGCCTTCTGAGATGTTATTAGTATTATCATCCTTCCAATCCCTGTTACCTTGTTTGTAACCTGTGTTTCTCAGGAGCTTCCTTATCTCGACCTGCCACGAAAGCTCTCTTGGCGTTTTCCTTTATTCCTTCTTCACCTATTCCTTATAATAAGATAATTTTATCATTTCAAGGATTCAAATCAATTTTGCTTCTTGTTTCACATCGAAATGCTCACCAGACGGGCTCGGAATAATCTGACTAGACAAACTTGCGAGGAAGGAATACATCTAAGCGAGGGCTTAATGCACGAAGAAGTGATTGACTTCGCTATTCAAATCCATAGTGCACTGAGTATCATATCTTCTCGACACTCAAGTGAAGATATCATAGACGTCGTTCCCCACCTTGTTAACATTTTGAATCGTCTGGACGCTTGTCTGAAGATAAATAGCGATCTTCAAATGGATCTGACTGAGATTTCATCTGAAAATTCTCATTTGAAAAAGAGATTAGAGAACGAAAAAAGGAAGAGAACTTTATGTTTAGATGTCTCTTTGTCTAATGAAGAGAAAGCAGATGACGAAATTAGAGAACTTAATTCAAAGCTGAGTTCAATGATGACTTATTGACGATTTAAAGGCGGAAATTTTTTCAAAGGATGCGATCATAAATTTATTGAGTCTTGATGCTCAAATTTCATCAGAGAAACTGTCGAAATTGAAATCAGAGTTTAGTTTGATGAAAAGTAATAGTTCGTCTTATACTGATTCCACAAGTCATGATGATTTTATAAAGCCGAGAGATAAAGTAAGAACAAGGCCCTATGATACTAGTCCTATAATCTTGAATAATCGATTTTCTCCTCTCTCCTCAAACGAGTCGTTAACATCCTCGTCTACATCGAAAGCACTCAGAGTGAAGGCACAAGTGCATGAAGCTGCTACACCTGAAAAAGAACTTAGAAAACCCTCCTTGAAAGTCAGTGAAGCCAGTCACGCTGGGAAGAAAAGGAGATTGACTGTATGGTCTTGCAGTCAAGGCAAGCAGCTAAGCAAGTACTTGCAGCAGTTGGATGACGAATTCGAGATATTTGTCTATACTAAGTCTGGTGCCAAGCTGAAAAATGTTATTCAAGATGGACTTCAGTTTGTTCGAGATTTTACTGAGAACGATGTATTTATTTATTTATTTACTCTTATGGCTTTTATCGGCAGAGAGATCCTTTCGGATGTTCTGCCTTGCCGTATTACCCAATGTCATTTCCTATCAACACTCAAGTTTATAGGTTATGTCTTGGGTTCTTCATTTTTCTCACTAAAAATTTGCACTTTCACTTCCTGAGTTCCTATTTTATAAATCTTGAAATCAAGAAAACTATTTTCAAACACAAAATCACATTTAAAAAGCAAAAACTATAGAAATTTTGATGATAATATTGAACTGAAAATTTCACATTACAATTTTTTCCACGGCAACCAAAATAATACAATATTGAACGATGTTATTGTCATTTTAGCGGGCACTAACGATACTCATTTGTATGAGCCATATCAACTGACTTTTCTACAAGGGATGACTCTTCTACTCGACCTCGATATCAATACCAACATCGTTGTGTGTGGTGTTCCGTGCCGTTATGATGCCCCTACTCGGAATGATGACATACAGCATTTCAACTCCTGCATCTCTCGTATGTGCACAACTATGATGGCGTAGCCAAGCTCCACTACTTGGATATCAACGTCTTCCTCCAGAGAGCTCATCTCACGAGACATGGCCTACATCTCAATAGACAAGGGAAAAGACTTCTCTCAAAACAATTGACTATATTCATTAAGCAGAAGGTGATGAATGGTGTTGTAAACTATTATTCTCCAGTTGCCGTTGTAAAACATCTTCCCTCAAAAGTGCAGGTGTTTAAAAACTGGAATGTGCCGGTATCTCCTGTGATTCAACTCATTGAAAGAAGACCCTGTTACACCCCCTCTGCCAAATTCTCCCGTATCCTGCAGTCCTGAGCCTATTGAAACAATACCTACTGCGATGAATCCAATAGATCCTCCTTTGCAAGTGAGCTCAGCTGATACATTGATAAAGAAGACCCATTCAGGTGTTCTGGATTGTTCTCTCCTGACAAATTGTAATCGGGATACTGCATTCTCGATTAATGAGTACGAAGCAGATATCAGTAGTTTTTCAGTCTAGATTCCCCACCCTCACCCACTATGGGCAATGCGAAAGTTACACAATAATAAAATTGCTAACTTAGTTCACTCTTCTACTCCCATTGTGGGTGCTAATCCGAAATTTACCGTACCTAAACAAAACAACTTTAATACATTTCAGAACGGAAAAATTGCAATCATGCATCAAAATGTCCAGCATTTGCCATCACGGTTAGATCTGTTGAAAATTAATTTGGAAGAGATAAGACCGGATATTCTAGCTATGTCTGAACATAAGATGTCAGAAGGTGAATCAGCATTGTTGAATATACCCAATTATAAGATTATCTCTAAATATTGTAGATGTAATAATGTAGGGGGTGGAGTCATGATTCTTGTGAATAAAGAGAGAGATTTAAAAAGTAAAAGCGTAAACCTACCAGAAATAAACTTAATCGCTAAGGAAAAAGAATTTGAGTGCTGTGTTTCAGAATTTTCTATTGATAATAATTTCTCCTTTGTTTTGGCATGCTTGTATAGGACGCCACAGCACTGATTTTTAGATCCTTTCTTAGATAAGTTGGGAATTTTACTAGAAATATTATGCAGGAAGTTTAAAAATGTTGTATTGGTAGGTGATTTGAATATCAATGTTTTGGAAAAAAATACTACTTATCATAAGTTGAATAACGTGCTGAAAATGTTCAATATGACCTATAAGATTGATTTTGCCACAAGAATTACTGAAACCTCTGAAACTGCAATAGACAATTGTATAACCAATATCGATGATAATAATGTAAAGGTATCTGGTATTATTACTCACATTTCTGATCATGACGCTCAGCTATTTGAAATTAGGAATATCAACAGACCAAAAATTAAGAAAACTTAGCCGTAAGTTTGATGATTGCAATTTGAAAATTCTTATAAGAGATTTACAGGAACGTAATTGGATAGAGGTTGGAGATGATACTTTTATTTCTATTTTTGAATACTTTTTTGATATTAATTTCCCAAAACGCTTCAGAGATGAGAAATGTCATAAAGGAGTGTCATGCACTGATGTTGTAGACAGAAGAGATGAACTGGTGAAACTTGAGAGAGAATATATTATAGAATTACTAAGAGCGAGGATGTTAAACTTCAAATTATTAATAAGAAAAATGCTCTGAGACACCTTATTAATGTAGATAAACAGATTTTCCGATAAAAAATCACAGAAGTCAGTAATAAAAGTAAAGTAACTTGGAATATGATTAATGCTGAGGTTCGCAAAAAACAACTAATTTTTCTAATATTAGTAGTATTCTGAATGAAGGAGATCTTGTAACCGATCCCTACAACATATGTAATGTTTTCAATAACTTTTTTACAAGGGCAGTTAAGACCCTTGTAGTACCAAATATTCCAAACAGCTCTAGTCTGTTAAGTACACTTAATATACAAAATAATAATCATTTCTCCTCAAGATTCAGACTCATACAGATTTAATCACATGAATTAGCAAAAATTATTATGACTTTTGAAAGTAAATTCTCTTCTGGACCTGATGACATTCCAATGGCGATAATAAAAAAAGTTCTACCCACAATTATTGAGCCGTTGACTCATGTAATAAACTCTTCACTGATATCGGGCTATTTCCCAAAGACTTTAAAAATAGCCAGAGTCATACCGATATTTAAGAAGGGCAATGCCAAAAGTCCTGAGTGCTTTAGACCAGTTTCTGTCTTATCAGTATTTTCAAAAATATTGGAAAGGGTGGTGTATGACCAGTTGGTAAAGTATCTAGAGTCCAACAACATACTGGACAGAGAGCAGCATGGGTTTCGATCTAACAGATCGACTATCTCAGCAGGAGTAGATTTTGTTGGGTCGATTATAGATGCGGTGGATAGGGGGTGATAAGGTAATGGGTACTTTTCTGGATTTGACACGTGCATTTGACAGTGTCGATCATGATGCTTTATTAGAGTCACTCAAGGGCATGGGAGTGCTGGGGAAGGAGCTGTCCTGGTTCCCATCCTACTTGAAGGGTAGAGAACAATATGTGGAATTGGAGAGGATTGATGTAACCCCTTCAATTAACTTTAAAATGAAGTATCGCTCTGAGCTCAAAAGTCTCCATTACGGCGTCCCGCAAGGTTCCATATTAGGCCCTTTACTGTTTCTTTGTTACATTAAGGGGTTACCTGAGGTGATCCGAGGACAGGCATCTGTTTGTCTTTATGCGGACGATGCCAACATTATTTTTACGGGTAATACAGTACAGGATGTGGAGAAATCATCAGCACAGGGTCTAACAGCAATCAATAAATTTCTGAACAGCCGAAATCTCCTCCTAAATCCCAATAAGTCAGTTGTAGTCCCTTTCTCAACTAGGCAGTGCAGAGGTGTTTCAAGTCCAAACATTATATTGGATGATAACATCTTAGAGCATTTTTTAACTAGCACAAAATTCCTAGGTTTGGTGATTGATGAACATTTTTGTATTGGAACAAGCATGTCAATCATGTGCTGAAGAAAATATCACCAGGCCTGTTTGCTCTTAGGCGTATGACCAATGTGTGTGGGCTGAATGCTCTGAAAGCAATTTACTACGCATTGGTTCATTCCAATATAGCTTACGGCCTGTGTATCTATGGCTGCACATCGAAAAAAAACTTGGACAAAATATTAGTTGAGCAGAAAAGAGCACTGAGAATTATCATGAACATTAAAAGGAGGGACTCGGTGAAACAAATGTTTTTTCAGCTAGGCATATTGACAGTCTATGGGCAATATGTTTTCGATGTCATAATGTACTTTAAAAAATTCACTGATTTAGAAAAGAGAAGTAGTATTTCACATAGATACATAATACTAGATCCGGTAGTATCGTACAGAGACATAATTTAGATTTTTTAAAAATGAAGACAACTTTCATGGGAGATAAATATTTTAACATGCTGCCCCGAAATTTAAAGTCCATAGAGGAGTTGACAATTGTTAGAGCCAAGCTGAAAAAATATCTGTTAGGATTGTCCTTATATTCATTTGAAGAATTTTTACATATTTGATTGTGATGAATTTATTATTGACTGTTTTGTGTGTTTTATTTTATTATGTACCGTATGACGTTATTCAATGTATCTGTACATTTGTTGAATAAAAATATTTGAATTGAATTGAATATGAATAGCCCATTGAAATTGTAAGAGATTGTGGAGGGGGATAGGCCTACTGTAAATTTGCAAGAAAGTTCATACTATGTTCATACTATCAATTCTTAAAGAGGAAAAAAATGTAATCAAATTGTGATTTCTTATTGAATTTAATAGACTAAAATTTGCATCAGCTTGATGTTTCATGATTTTCAGCAGAGAGGCATTGCTTTGGAGAAGAGTGGAGCGGCGATTGTAGAAGTAACAGTGTTTTTAAGTAATGCTTGTATTCAATTATTATTCAAATGATTCAAGACAGTGCGGGGAAGGTAGAGTGATGCAGAGGCATAAAATTGAACACTAAAAAAACATTACTTTTTCCAACGCTCTCACTCATACAGCTATCATCTCCGCTCCACACTATGTTTTCATCTTTTAAAAAAGTTCAATGCATGAGTATCCAAACAGAGTATAGTCGGCACCACGCACTGGTAACTTATTATTATTTATTTACTGTAGTATTAGTTATAATGCCATGGTAGGATTGTAAAGAAGATTTGAAAAAAGCCGCCAAAACAATCGAATTAGGCCATCTAAAGTAGTCTAGACACTATAGATGGCCATGATTCCAGACACAAATGATCTTTTTTTTGTAAATCATACAATCGACAATTCCTAAAGTAATACCAGGATTATATTGCATTTATCGAATTGTGTTTAATTAACCACGACGAATATTACTCATAAAATTTTTATGTATTTTTCAAGAGTGACCTGACGCATGTTTCAAGAGTGACCTAACCTGTTTGAAAAATCTGCTCTGCATTCTGCTTCTGCTGCTATCTGCTAGCTGCTGGGCTAGGTGGTAGCGAAGGTCGTTCAGTCAAGTGTTTGGGTTTTGGATTTTAGTTTATTAATAAAAAAGTAATGGCAAACAGGATTTTAACTCGTATATCGTCGGTTTCAAAGCCATTTATTCGAACTTTTGATGCACAAGAAACTATTTTGAGACATGTATGTTACTGTTATTGAAATTTATGCTTATAACCTCAAATTTTCATGTGATAATTATTGATATGATATTTTGATTCCTGTTTTGGCTATGACTAGAATAGTGTAATAATTTATATTTTTGTACAGTAAAGAGTAGTATAGAATTGAATAAAATTCTATTTTTGCAGAAAACAGGTGACCTTAAGCTAACCTTAAAAAGACTGCGTGATCAGAGGCATTCTTGTAATTACATATTTGTACAAGTTAATATAAGTTACAGCCTAACAAAAATAAGGTTATCAGAGTTACAAGAAAATAATATGACCTAAGATATACCAAAATGCCAACAAAATTACATAGTATATAAAGTAAGGTACCGTACTTCTGGAAGATATCCAGGTATGTTTAAATATAGGTCTTCAACATTTTTATCGAGTTCGGAGGACTGAATTGAAAAATATGGCAGAAAGACGTACTTTCTTCCTTTAGACTAATAATTACAAACCTATAATTTAATTGAAAACTTTATACTGGTATCATTAGCGCCTAAACTCCTCTGAAATTCTTGATACGAATAAGAGCACCAAATAATTCTAAAAAAAATATACTTAATTATGGTCTTTCCGCCATTCTTTTTCGGTTGAATCAACTCTTTGAAATTGACAACTGTATTGGGGAAATTTGAGCACACACTCATCTCTTTCGCTTACATTTATCTATATAATCTCCTACAAAAATAACCAACTCCTAATTTGATTATCATGTTAATAAAATTGATTTGTTTGATTTTCCAGGAAGCCACAGCGACTTCTTTTGACATCCAACATAAAACACCGCCTCAGAAGAAAGTAGTGAGTATAATTATGTGATACTGGATTAGTATCTTATGTCACATGGATGGGAAGGGGCCTTTTGCAGGCGAGAATGATGTTTCCAGTCAAGGCGTTAGCCGAGACTAGAATTCCATTCGAGCACTGCAGAAGACATTCACGTCCAAGTAACGTACACTATTTTTTATCATAATAATCTAAAGAAGAATAATTGAGAAATAGAAAACATTACCTGCTTGTGCTGAAGTTACTACATGCATTCTATAAACATAACCTAGTTTACAAATTCCGAATCAGGAATTTTGTGGAAGTTGACAAAACTTACACCTGGTGCGCTGAAGGTGGTTTTTTCGTAGCTGTTTTGCTGTTCCTATTTCGGAACTAGGAAACTTACTCGACTGTAAAGAAAACATATGGTTTCATTACAATAGAGTATGCTGTAATGAGAATATGTTCATTTGTTCTGCAAACATCTGTTTACCGGCTTGATTTCATGCATGGAAAACAGATGAGATTGAATGACTATGAGAAAAAATACAATTGTAAGAATACGGTAATCTGTGAACATGCATTTCCTATCATTTTTTCTGTCGTAGGTGGCACCCCCATAGCCTAATCAAAAATATTATAAACATTATAGTATTGGGTGTTCCTAAAAAAGACAAACTTCGTGGCTGGTTTCCTTACATCAAAATGAAGAAAAAACGTAATTTTCCAATTTATAGGAGATGTTACTTAGTTAGGATATTATTGTTCAACGGTATTTAAAATCAAAGGAAAATTGTAGATAATTCAATTCTAAGTGCCGGTTGCACAAAAGCCGGTTCCACGAGAATCAATCAGAGAATCCGTCTTATCAAAAAGGCCTTCTATGATTGGTTCTCGGGAAATTAATCACGGTTAAAATTCTGTGCAACCAGTTGCCTTTCCAGTTACTGCATTGTTTAAAACGCACCGAAACCTCATAATTATGGCATTTTACTGATCAGAGCAGAGCAGAGATTTTTTCAATGTGCCATTTTTGTCTGTTCTGGTTCTGTCTGATGTATGAGGTGTTTTCTGCCTATATTGGTGTGTTTTAGCAGAGACAGAATATAAGTATATAAAATGTTGTATTCTTGCGTCTCTGGTTTTATAAAAAAGTAGCTTTTTATATTTTCTTCATAATTGAATTATCTATTATTTCCTCTGTTTTTTTTTATATTTATTGGCTGTGTGAGATGCCCACATGAGCTCTAAGCTTATGCGTGGTAATGCGGCGGTTGATAATGGACCTATAGTTTAAGGTGGGTTCCGAACCACAGTTTTAAAATACTGTCAAACCTTGAGTTAGTATCCCAGTTATGTACATTTTACATAATATGTGTTTAATATTACAGTATTTGAAAGTTTTAATACATAATAAAATCGAATCTTAGGAATACATAGGAATCATAGGTAATAGTATTTATTTTGTATTCAAGTTGGCAATGAGTAAATTTCTCTCAATCATGTTGAAAATAAGTTTTTAAATTTATTTTATTAATTCATTTGCCGTGATCAATATTGTTGTAGGACAAGATACCTGTTGCTAAATATGGCGGAAGACATACGGTCACAATGCTGCCGGGAGGTGGTATTGGTCCTGAGCTTATGGGTTACGTGAAGGAAGTTTTCAGGTAAAGTAATTTTCGAAATTTCTTTAGTCAATCAATCAATCTCATTATTCAAGACATACATTGTACATGAATGCGTCATCCACATTAAACAATACTAACAATTCTGAAACATACAGGTATAACCAAGAAAGATAGAAAGAAACAATAACAGCCAAGGTAAGTATCTCTAATTTCCCTGATAAAATTCTTAAAAACTATACGTTTCCAACTTTATTAGGTACTTTTTCAACTTGGTTTTGAACCTTGTCCTATCCT
Organism: Nilaparvata lugens; assembly: GCF_014356525.2. NCBI lineage: Eukaryota > Metazoa > Arthropoda > Insecta > Hemiptera > Delphacidae > Nilaparvata > Nilaparvata lugens. Next base: position 20,121,642 of record NC_052518.1, on the reverse strand, counting down.
CGCTTTGATGCGTCTCGGGAGGTACCTCATAAATTGCAATTAAGTAGATCATTCACATAAATTATGTGAAGTAATGATGATAAAACAGTTCCCTGAGGGAAGTTGGCGAGTTCGGTGGTACTAGTTTCATCATTTACAGTTAGAGATCGCGTTCTTTCAGACAAGTATCTCTTAATAAGGTCAAGGAAGACTCCCCTAAAACCACATATCTGGAGTTTATCAAAGGAGAATCACTTTAAATTGGAACATGTTGGTATTATTAGAAATGTTTTGGTAATTTTAGATTATTTATTTATTCAATATCATTATTAACTCGTTATGAATGTTTGAGAATGGAACAACAATCTTAAAGCCCTAAACTGTTCCTTTCCTAAATTTTGATAGAAATAGTCGAAAGGTAGGCGAGTATCACAGAGATGTTTAGCCTGCATTGCAGTAAAACCACCCCAATTGACCGTGCACCTCGGTCGGGGCACTGCACAATTCCGGTGGTACGTGGGCCTGGTCGGGGCCCGGACGTATCCTCTAACTCGTCAATAGGCCAGGAGAAAAATACTCTTGGTTCCCAATTGTATACGTCTCCAAGGTGGGCGCTTGCACGTCCACACAGTCCCAAAAGGGGACGTTAGCGTTTCGGAAAGAAGCACCAATGAGAGTGGTTTCTCGACATGCTATTATGCTACTTCCAGAGACGGAGACGCTACCTAAGTCCCACAGTCTGGGTTCCACCACAGTCTGGCGCATGGGAATTTCGCATGCCTTCTACTCTCTTGAGACGGGGGTACCTTAATTCCCATAGTCTGGTCTTCCGCTGGCTCCGAAACTCTACCGGATAGCCTTCACTGTGCCCAGCTACTCCCAGAGACGGAGAATTCAGGTGACTTGGTCGAACAATGAACCTCCCATAGTCTGCCGTACACCCATTAGCCAGGCTACTTCCAGGGACGGAGTCACACAGTCATCAAGTGTACTATGGTTCCCTCTGATTGGTGGTTTTCCCCTTCATCATGAGAACCAGCACCCGTGGCTGGGGGATCCAGTACTTTCTGAGACGAAGCGAGGAACGAAATCCAAAGTAGCTCTCAGAAGAGCTTCCTAGGAGCTCAAGCACCAGCCTTATCCCTTATGGACCTCGAAGTACAATTCCAAAAGTAAGTCCCAATTCGCACAGAACGAACATCCGGCAGGACATCGGTCGTGGCGCAGGTGTGGTCACTTTCTTGCCCGCACTGCGTCTCTTTGCCGTATCTCGAGGCGTACAAGAACGGGCCACTCGTTCAAAATCGAGAACAGACAAAAACTGTTGGATTAAATAAAATGGAATCAAAATAACACTATCCCGCCCGTCTGGTATTGCATACGCCACGTCTCTGCCCTACGTCTCTGCCCGATGTCTGTTCTAAGTGAATTGGGCCTTACTTTTGGTATTGTACTTCGATGTATCATCAAGAGGAAGTGTGGCATGAGTAGTCTACACATGCAAACTGTAACATCTGCCAGTGCGTTACCAGCATATTCACCGTCAAAGAATTTATATGAATACATTTTTTGGGCCACTCTGTATATGACCAAATAACGCATATGACCAAAGCAAAGTCTTCATACAGATCTTAATATAAATAGAATTTCGTTCGGACGTCCGGCGTCCGCTTGGCTTTACTTGAGGGCTAACACGAGCCTTGGGGGTTCATTCTGAAAAGCAGCTGAAGCTATAATGTACGTCCACGATAAAGCATTAATCATTATATAGGTCTTATTATTTACACTATAGTCTTAGTTTAACTAAATTTGTACTTATCATCGATATATTTTAGTAGGCTATGTGTGTGTGTGTTTATCTAATCACCGTAGGCTACCGCTGGTTTATAGTTGATAGTGCCTTTAGGTAACCATAATGGTCCGCCAATATATTCCAGTGGGAAACTTGTGATTCATTAACAATCAGCCTCTAAAATGTCGAAATTTAATAAAAATAGGCGGCCGCTGAGGGGTTACTAAAACTTCTTCCTAGGGGCTCTTTTTGGCGGCTCATCTTGTTCCCAATGCCCGTAAAAGTGATATCCTAGTAAATAAATTTGAAATTGATTATAATTTGAAAGTTTGTTTCAGATTTGGTGGAGTGCCAGTCGATTTTGAAACCGTGCAAATTGATCCAATTAGCGACAGTAATACTGATTTAGAGTATGCTATCACTTCGATTAAGAGGAATGGAGTCGCTCTAAAAGGTGTATTCAACTATTTCAATTAATAAATTTAGCATTAAATAACAAGTGCTGTTTTTGTAAAAATATAAGTTCAGGTACGCAGTTTCTGTGTTTGAGGGTTTACATAAAAGGGGGTCCACCACGGGAAAACTTTTTAATTGAGTCTCAAAAAGGGTGTCTATACAAAAATTGGTCTATAAATTTGTCTTTACCAATTTGGTATAGCATGGAAGAAATTCAGGAAAATGTTAACAAAGTATTCTGTTGCTTTTTAATTTTTTGTCCCAAGAGGTAAGGTACCGCTTTCCGGCGCATACCGTTACAAAAACAGTACTGCATACAACCACAGCCACCTCTAGGATGCCACGGACTAAGGTGAATAGTATTAGAACTTGAATCGAATCAGCAGCTTCTCCGCCGTAGTTGAAAGCAGTGAAAAGCGATTAGAAAGTGAAAGATTTGTATATGCTTTGAAAGAAAGTATATGCTTTGAAAGAAAGTATATGCTTTGAGCTTGCATGCCGCAGCTGACAGCTCTAGGCCTAGCAAAATTGTTGCTAAGTCTGCCGTACTGCAGTACTGCCATTGGGCATGGCATTTATTAGATTGTGATACAACTTCATCAGCGTTTATTCATAGATCTATCAAATTCTATTTCACTAATTATAAAAGATGTGTTTCTATTATTTATTATATTATAACCTGCGTCTGTAATTCGAACTTTCCTTTTTCAACTTATTCCGTTATATTATTGTACTAATACACTTGAAATGAGAAGTTGAGATGGATTCAGATTAGGATAAGTGAGGAATTAGTGAGTGAATGAATCAGTGCCATTTCGCTTTCATATATAGGCATTCTCCAAGTAGTTGTTCTAATATCTCACTCGATATTAATTTGTATTAAACATAACTTTGCTGATTAGATTCACTTAAACTTTCAGCATGTCAACTTTTAGTTGAATAAGAAGCATTAGTAGGAGGGAATGCTGACAGTTTTGTATTACTATTCTTACCAAGCGTTGATTAGTAATCTTAGAATCAATTTCTACTTTCCAGGAAATATTGAAACAGGTAGTTTGGATACGACTGTGATATCTCGAAACGTGGCTTTGCGAAATGAACTCGACCTCTTTGTGAATGTTTTGAACTGCAAATCGTACCCTGGAATCTCAGCCAGACACCAGGATATCGATATTATTATCATCAGACAGAACACTGAAGGAGAATATGCTATGCTTGAACACGAGGTATTTAGTTAATTATACAACAATCAAAAGTTTGTTGAACATAACATTCTATTGCCTCATCAATAGAGTATTTTTTTCATTCATGTTCATAGGAATACTTGATAGTTTTGATTCAATAAACTAGTATCCTTTTGAGAACCAAGAAAAAAAATGGTATTAGTTTATTCAAATAAGGAAAGAGTAGAATTATATAGTTGTGTTATGACTGATTTTGGGCTATTATTCAGACGGCTTTATGTGTTTTATTCTGAGTAGAATATTTTACAATCCTGTATTGTTCTAATTATATGACTATTTTTTGTTATCTTTGTTGCAATTACCCTCACACTATCAGATTTATTTTGTATCAGAATTAAACTTGATCCGTAGTCTCTAGTTAGATAGAAATTTTTAAAATATTAATACAAATTCAAATCTTAAATTAGAATAGTGCACAGGTCGATTTTTGTTCTACGGTACTTGAAAATCGAATTTTGCATTCCGTAAATAATTTTGTAACAAGAACCTGATATTAATTACTGTACGGTACTGTTAATTTTTCCGGCAGTATATCTCAACATTTTCTAGAGGTGTAAGCCTAGGTTTTTCGAGGTTGGTATTGAAATTTGATTTTCCATACCATCAATATATTCTTTAGATATGTTCTATTACATTTCTTCAGTCACTCAAAGTAACATTTTTTCCTTTTTTGAAACTAATAAGTGAACTATTTGATGCTTTCGTTTCAAAGTCTAGTCTGAATGCAATAGTATTCAACATTGTGCAGTTACAATCCATCACATTTCAAAGTTTCAAAAAATATAAAATTACTCCAAAATTTTGAATTTCAAAAACAATGTTGATTAAATTGTATTTGAGTAATTGTATTCATTTGCAAGTGAACTGTAACTGTAAAGTCTTCCAATGAGAATCAATTCTAGTTTTACATTGTATTATTCAATCCAAATTTAGGATATTTTCCGTATAGATCTTATCAATTGATAGTTTTAGATAGTCTTATAAAAACCCATTAGTTTCTTTTATTTTCTCAGATAACTAGATATATTCTTGATAAACATATTTGTTGATTTTTTAAGGTCTTCATTGATAATGTATTTATCGTATCATGTATGTGGCGTGCGTGGCGAGCATGACAGTGCTCTCCAGTAGCGCTGCCACCACCAGGTTTTTAGGGTCCTGGGCCCTGCTACTTTTATAGGATAATATTATTAAATAAATACGCAAATTCACCAAAACAATCTCACTCTATTGAAAAATCCCATAACAAACATCTTTACTTTTTCTCTCTCTCTAAACATAATCACTCCTCAATCACATTACTAAAAACTTCATCTCACTATCTCACGCATAACCTTCCTCCAGCGCGTTTTGGAATGTTCTTCCTTTAGTTTCGCCTCTACACGGTCATCACTCTCTCAACTCACCGGTTCAAAAGTCCAATTTGGTGGCCTGAGTGATGACTCCGCTATTCTAATAATTATTAACCTATGAGAGCGGGGTGTTTGAATTGTTACATCACCCCTCCGCATGAAAAAGATGTGGCATGTACATTTACTGGCACATCTTTAACTTAAGTTGAAATCAACATTTAAATCTTGACAATATCGTTAAATTAATATAGTTAATACATTTTCATATTCATTACATTTTAAAAAATTATAGCATAAAACTCAAGCAGAGAGAGTATCATAGTTATACATTCGAATGATGAATCTAGTCCAATTTTACAAACAATAAATTATTGGGACAGAGCAAAGCAGGGTCCATCTTAACACATTAGGCTACCATAAAGTTCTCCCACATAAAGTTTTTAACTTTCTAATCATTATAGTCCCATCACACATTGGTCACTTTTGAACACCCAGCGATTTTGATACTTTTGAGTTGACTCTTAGGCAGTGTCGTTGCCGAATGTTGTCTCCTGCATTATCTTTTCGAGGTGACCGCCTCCTTCAACTCGGATGGTGGTGTGCCTGTGGCTCTGTTGCTCTGGCCTCTCTGTCCGTTCGCAAAAGGCACTCCTGCGAGACAACACAAAACTTCGACCAGTATCAAGCTTATACTTAATATCGTACATATCACTAAATTCAGCAATAAATTGTCAATTTCCTATTACACTAAACATAAATTATTCTCATGTTTCGATATATTAGATTTTCCTAAGTCGATGCTGATTACTTTATTGAATACAATAGGCTTCTTCATACTTCTAACATTTTACTTTCAAAAGAATTTTCAACTCCTAAATTAATTTTAAAATAAAATAATAGATTAAGTTATAAATATATTTCAAGTGTTCATAGTTACTTTGGTGTGAATTAGAGCAAGACATGAAAATTCTTCAATAATAGAATATTATGCATTTCGTTTTCATTTATTCAGTCCCCATTACAATTGATAAAATTAGTGAATCAAAGTTTCATTATTGGTTTCATGTTTAGTTTCTTATTATTAGTTTCAATCACACAAATCATTCGTCCTCAATCATCAACATTCACTTAGTCCAGGCGCTGGCTTACATTGAGCATACATGAGAGAGGCAGAGAATTTGACTTCGGATTATTATTAGGGGGTCTTTAGTGTATATGAAACTCGATGTCGTCACGTCCCAGGGTGGTCGACATTTTGGGGGGGAGGGGGGTAAGTTGTAAAAAACGCGCGCTTATAAAATCGCCTGTCCTGCAGTTACTATTCATAGTACAGCTTTTAATTTTTTCTCAAAATTATGTACACATAACTGGATTTTAATGTGGTCCTGTACATTTTTGCGATAAACCGCATAGTTTATCCGTAAAAAAATAAAATATCTCGAAAAATGTATTTTTTTATTATGTACTTTTTGTTATTTCTCGGATATTCAAGTCATTAGCCGACTTAGAGGAAAAGGCTCCCAATAAACGTTGTAGGCCGTTTCTTCCTGAATCCAATTATATATATATATAGTTTGGGGGTTACGATCATAGATGCGGCGGTGGGAGGGGGATAAGTAGCACAGTTACGCTGCGGCGCGGTCCTCCCCCATGATTAATGCGCGTAATGGCCTGTCTATCGCATCGCTCCTACTAGTCTATGCATTCAAATTATGTATTTCAGGAACGTTATCTTATGTATTTTCGGTCGCTGAACACGATTTTTCAACTCTCAAGCCTCAATAATTGATAATTCTCATCATAATATACAAATTATGGTCAAAATTACAAACTTCATCTCATTATCATTATTTATGATTACATTGTAATGAAAAACCATCTTGTTAGGAATCCTATTTGTGTTTCTCAGTCGATAAAAAACTGATATTCCATTAAAAGAGAATAATTATTCGATTTAGTTCAATGATCACTTTGGAATTGCGAAAGTCAAGTAGGCCTAATGGAGTGAGTTAAACAAATAATATAGGCTACCCCATATAGAGCATCGTAAAACAGGAGTAAAATATTTTCTTAATATAAATTTACAGTTGAAGCACAAATAATGCCAATTACTACCATGTGATATGACTAAATTTTTGATTACAAAGGAAATACAACTCTAAAGCTGCGTTTACACCAAAGTTATTAACGAGATGTTATTATAACTTAATTTTTATAGATTCTATTAGATTGAACATAACTTATCATACACATGATGGACATGTGTTTGCCAAGTTCCGTTCAATCTAATAGAATCTATAAAGATTAAGTTATTAACATTTTGTTAATAACTTTGGTGTAAACGCAGCTTTACCAACTGATTTCTGTAACTTATATCTAGGAATAGATACTTTTCATCTGGCTGAGTTTGACTGATTGTCTTGGGGTGGTACTTGAATGAAAGTGGAATGGGAGATATCTTTGTTGAATCTGAAATATTTGGAGAGAATACTGTTGGAAATCTATTGAGTGGAGATCAGTATTATTAAGGTGTGAGAGCAAGCAATCAATTCAATGAAACAACTACAAGGACTCATGAACGATTCAAATACGAGAGATTGTCAAAGTATATTTGAAAGAAGTCAGGAGCTGTTTGTAGAATTTTTTTAGAATCACAATGCAAAATCAATGACTACTTTAAATTTATGACTGATTATTGTAACATAGTTTAAGTTATCTTAAATTATATTCATGCTCATAAGGAAGGACTCTGGTATTGCACATAGAAACTGTACGAGAAAAGATCCCATACTTTTCTCATTCAATCACACAAACTATGTTATGGAGTCTGTGTTATATCTAGAAAATATAAAAAAATACCCATAGAAGTAGAAAATAATTTCCAATAAGGGAACATTAACTCTATACAGTCAATACATTGACTCTCTGTTAAATGAAACCTTGAAAATTTAATAAATATTACAACCGATCATGCTTTAGAGCAAACCCTCATTCGATCATCCAAAACTGAGTGATTGGAATAGCTAGTTCTTCAAAGGCTTTCCTAAAATGGCTGCTACTATATAAATAAATCTTCCATCAAAGATATTTTGTTCAAGTATGTTGACATCATTATGGATATCACTGGAGATTGTGAAGAAAGTCATCGAATGAAGTAAAACAAGAATAATGAGAGATGAGAATGATTTCCAGAAGCATAACCTTTTCAAGAGAACATAACATTTTTCTTCAAGACTCTGATGGACAACAGAATCTGCATAATGTTATCAATTGTCTGGAAGCAAGTGAAGAAGTGTGTGATCCTCTTTTGAACTTATAGAAAGAAATAGTTATTCGGTCTCCAACGAATTTTATCTGAACATAGTTGTGGCAAATTGTAAAAGTGTATTCTCACCTATAAAAAGAAACAGAGTTCTTTCATTCTCCACGATGCAATCAGACAAAAATCCTAGTCTTAGTTAATTCTAGAACAAAAAGATCTGATCTCTGTGTTTTTACTAGGTAGCTGTTTAAAGATAATTCAGCATTGAAGTTTTAGTGCAGCATGCATTTTTACAATAACCGCAATCTCTGTCAACATCTGATGGATATTTGAAAAAAACTCTTAATCTCACTTGGCCCATGAAATTGTAAGTGAAACTAGTTGTGGATTTGACCAAATCCCTAAATATCATTGACAAATTTGCATAATGATGACATGGCTCTCCTGAATTCAACTCCTACTTTACTTTTCAAAACTTCAATACGCTGCAAGATTATGGAAACTTTGTGATGAGAAGAGTTATGAAAATTCTCAATAAAGATGGAGTGATGCAGGTGGACATAGCTTTTCATGTCTATGGTCTAAAATCAAACAAAGGTACCTAGTGAACATATTAGAATCAGCAGAGTAAAAGAATCACTCCAATAATATGCTCTCCAAACCATCGAGACTTGATTTCTAAATCTGTGGCAGAGATTTATCAATGTGACATGCAAGAATCTATAAAGGAATAATCCATACGTTGCAGGAATACATACATTCATTCATTCATTCATTCATTTGTGGATAAAATTACAAATCATATAAATATGTTTGGGAAAGAATAACAGGCATGGCTCAAAACTATTCGAATCCCAAATTTTGATACTGAATAACTTGTTACCATTTCAAAACAGTCTGAACGGGAATACCATAATGGATGAATCAATCAAAAGTTAGTGAAATATCATTATGATAATACTGTTAGAAATAATATGAATATATATTTAAATTTCCATTTCATTTTGATTTGACACATATGTATTGGGTATAATTTCTCAAAAGTTCGCGACAAACTGAAGATTCACGAAAGATTAACATTTTCATACTAAACAAAATCATTATGATAATGAATGAATGGACTCCATTTCCACCATGAAGAACTAAGAAATTCCACAAACATTTCATGGAAATTAACTGACCACTATATCAAGTAAGCGTGGCCAGTGTGTAATTAATAATTTAGCCTGCTGCGCATCACAATAAACTTATTTGAAATAAAAACAATAAAACATAAACACATATAAATATTATCATTATTCAATCTTAATATATTTCTTGAAACCCAAGTTTCGTTTATTTAAAACAGTCATTTCTTAGTTTCCTTGCAGACTGAGATGAAGTTTGTAATTTTGACCATAATTTGTATATTATGATGAGAATTATCAATTATTGAGGCTTGAGAGTTGAAAAATCGTGTTCAGTGACCGAAAATACATAAGATAACGTTCCTGAAAAACATAATTTGAATGCATAGACTAGTGGGAGCGATGCGATAGACAGGCCATTACGCGCATTAATCATGGGGGAGGACCGCTCCGCAGCGGAACAGTGCTACTTATCCCCCTCCCACCGCTGCATCTATGATCGTAACCCCCAAACTATATACAGGGTGATTCATAATTATGGTAAAATAATTTGATACGTGATAGTAGAGGTAAAAATAAGAAAAAAAGTTCCTATAAACATATATCCATAAACGCTTCATTAGCGAGCTATACAGAGTGAAAGATTTCGCCCGGAATTCAGTTCCTCTGGTGAAATACACCGATGCTGAATTGTTTGGGAACTAGTTTTTGAAAAACTTATGCTGGATTTATATGGAGAAATATCTGAAAAATTGAATAAAACTAGTCTGCAAGCTGTAGTGTTAGTAGGTTTTGAGAAAAAAAGTTAAAATATGCAAAAAATTCAAGTAGAAAAACACAGACTTCTACGTTTGATGCCCAATAACTTTCTTTAATGACCAGTAAACAAATAATTTTTCGCATTAAAAATTGTAGAGAATTTAATTCTGAAAAGAATTATGTAAGCTTTTTTCTTATTTTTACCTCTACTATCACGTATTAAAATATTTTACCATAATTATGAATCACCCTGTATATATAATTGGATTCAGGAAGAAACGGCCTACAACGTTTATTTGGAGCCTTTTCCTCTAAGTCGGCTAATGACTTGAATATTCGAGAAATAACAAAAAGTCCATAATAAAAAAATACATTTTTCGAGATATTTTATTTTTTTACGGAAAAACTATGCGGTTTATCGCAAAAATGTACAGGACCACATTGGCAGCCAGTTATGTGTACATAATTTTGAGAAAAAATTAAAAGCTGTACTATGAATAGTAACTGCAGGACAGGCGATTTTATAAGCGCGCGTTTTTTACAACTTACCCCCCTCCCCCCAAAATGTCGACCACCCTGGGACGTGAGGACATCGAGTTTCATATATACTAAAGACCCCCTAACAATAATCCGAAGTCAAACTCTCTGCCTCTCTCATGTATGCTCAATGTAAGCCAGCGCCTGGACTAACTGGCCATCACTTTCACACTGCATACTTACTCAACATTCTAATCATTCGCACCGTGTTTTAGTTCTTTATTTTTGTTCCTGTCTCTAGTAAACTTGCTCTAATTCTTTCTCACCAAACATTTGAAGTTATCATCTTGAAGTGATACAAAATAAATATACATGATAAAAATAAACTTCAACTTAAACTTCCTACTGAATATTATCATAAATAAAAAATAAATGAATAATTTATCATATGGGGTCATTCTTTTACATTTAATATGCTATATACATATAAAATATCTCAATAATCATGGTAATAATCAATACACTACATAATCGCTATATCTTCTTGGTTTTTTCCTTTTTCTCTTGTGTTTCGAGTTTGCATCGTTATCTGATTCATTTTCATCATATTCTTCCTCTTCTCTTACTTCGTCATCGTTATCGTCGTCGTCTTCGTCTTTTTCCTCTTCAATTTGCTCTTCTTCGTTTTCCTTATTGACTTCTCTTTGTTCTTCATCTTCTTCCTCTTCTTCTTCTGGATCGTTTCTCTCTCGAACTTCATTTCCAGCTTGCTCATAGTACAACGCTGGTTTTATTCTGTTTACATGTACAACTACGTTCTTTCCTCTTAATCTCAATACTACATTCAGTTTCGATTTAATTTCTACAATTCGATACGGTCCTCTCCATAGCTTTGACAATTTCTTCACTCTCTTTCTTTTGATTTGTAGTACATAGAGATAAACTTTTTGTCCTACACGATATTCACTTGTTTTAGATTTTTTATCGTACTGCTTCTTCTGCGTTTTCCTTGCCTCTTGGCACTCAACTGACATTTCTTTTATAGTTTGTAATCTACTTCTAAGATCTCTGTATCCTCAGTTAATGTGAGATCAGCTTCAAGCGGTGTTCTCATTTTCTTTCCGAATACCATCTCATAAGGTGTGTATCCAATTGATTCGTGCTCTTGCGAATTGTATGCCATATTCACCATGGGAAGCAACTCATCCCAGTCATCTTGATTTTTGTTGACATAATGACTCAACATTTTTGGTAAAGTTCTGTGAACTCTTTCCGTTCTACCATTACTCATTGGGTGATAAGCTGTTGTTTGTAATTTTCTTATTCCTAGAAGTTTGCACATCGATATCATCAGATCAGATGTGAAATTAGTTCCTTGATCAGTAATTAATTCTATTGGTACGCCGATTCTTGTTATCACTCTCTGTATTAGTGCTTGTGCAATATTCTCAGCAGTTTTATCCGGTAGGGCGATAAACTCTCCATCTAGTAAAATGATCAATTACTGTTAGGATGTATCTGTTTCTTGACTTTGATAACGGAAGTGGACCTAGAATATCACATGACAGTCTGTATCCAAATTCGGTCACTTCTTTAAATTCTCCTAAGGGTGCTTTCGATTTTCCGTAATCTGTTCTTTTACTACATTCTTCACACGCTCTTATAAAATTAGTTACCTACATCATTCTTCATTTTAGGCCAATAAAACTTTTCTTGAATTCATACAATTGTTTTATTAATTCCCCTATGACCGACTTAAGGAAGATCATGGTGAAGGCGAATAACTTTCTCTCGAAGGCTTCTTGGTATAACAATCAACTTCTTATCATGTTTCTTGAAGTGAATGATCCCTTCTGGACTCAATTTGAAACTAGGATACTCTCGAAGGCGCTGACACTCTTCGTCTGCTCTCTGCTTCTCTCTTATGATTTCCAAGTCTAACAATGGAAGATTCTCAACTGCATTCTAACACCAGGCTTGTGAATTACTTTATAATCGTACTCAGCTACCTTCAAAGCCCATCTAGTTAGTCTACTTGATGGATCTTTCAGTGATAAAAGCCACTTGATAGCACTATGATCGGTATATAAAGTGAATGATCGACCATAGAGGTAACATCTAAAATATTCAACAGCCCACACAACTGCTAATAGCTCTCGCTCTGTTACACTGTAATTTTGTTCAGGTGAATTGAGTTGTCTAGATGCATATGCAATAACATGTTCAACTCCATTGATTTCCTGAGCTAAAATTGATCCAATTGCGAAATTACTGGCGTCTGTGCTAAGAATAAATGCTTTTGAAAAATCTGGATAAATAAGGAGCGGTTCTGTGATAGTTTTTCTTTCAACTTTTGAAAAGCGGTTTCACATTCTTCATCCCAGTCAAAATGTTCATTCTTTTTAGTTAATTTTGTAAGCGGTTTAGCGATTTCGGCGAATTTTGGAACATGTCTTCTGTAATAACTGCATAAACCTACAAAACCACGGATCTCTTTTCCATTTTTAGGTCGAGGAAACTCTTTGATTGCTTCAATTTTTTTAGGACATGGCTTGATTCCATCTCTGGTGACTATGTGACCTAGAAAACTTATTTCTGGTTTAGCAATTTGACATTTTCTCAATTGAACACTCAAATTGACTTCTTTAAATCTATCCAATACTTCGGCAATATCTCCAGTGTGCTGATCTATTGTAGGGCTAAGTATTAAAATATCATCCATGTACGGTAAGCATGCTTTTCCTTTCAATCCTAATCCTTTCAAGAATTGTAGACTCTACCTTGAGTCTACAATTCTTTGAAACACTGCTGGTGAATTGATAAGTCCCATTGGCATTCTTGTATATTCATAATGTCCATCAGGAGTACTAAAAGCAGTTTTTTCTTGACTATCAGAGTCCATTTTGACTTGGAAGAATCCAGAATTCATATCAAGTGCTGTAAAATATTTGCTACCTCCTAATGAATCTAATGTCTCGTGGATATCAGGTAAAGGCCATACTTCTGGAACTGTAATTTCTCTAAAATCAATACACATTCTGCAAGTAATAACACCATCAGGACCTGGCTTTTTCGGAACAATAACAACTGGTGCTGACCAAGGTGATGAACTGGTCACAATGATTCCTTTGTCTAGCTGTTCCTGAATAAGTTTCTTCAAAACATCTCTCTGTGAATGTGGTACCCTGTACGGTCTTTTATTAATAGGGGGGTGATCACCAGTATTAATTTTGTGTTCTACTGTTGATGTACAGCCTAAATTCTCAATTCTTTCAAGACTAAAAATGTCAATATATTTGCAAAGTATATTTCTCATCTTAATTCTCTCTTCATTATCCAAATGACTCAACTTTCCTTCTAATTTAGCTGCAAACTCCTCTGTTCTGTTTCTAGTTAGCTTCACTTCTTTATAGTTAGCATCGTGTTCATCATTGCTTGATTGAGACTCTTCAACATTACAAATTAATGTGTTCTTATATAATGTTAAATCTTCATTGGTTACATTTGTTACTTTAGTCCAACACATACCATTCATTACTTTAGAAAGACTTCGGGCTATTAAAATTCCATGAACTTTGACTGTTACAGGCTCTGTTATTATTACTTTGTTTTCTAATTAATTTTTCAATTCTGTATTGTTTTTTCCCAATTTGATTTGTAATATTCTCTCCGACCTAGCAGGTATTGTGAGATTGGTTCTACGATACGCATTAACATGAACTGTCGATTGTAAGGGTAATTTTGAAGTTATCGGTTTTGATTGGATAAAATTGTCTTCTATCTTTGAATTTGTAAAATCTGTTTGAGTACTTCCTTCAATTTTCATACTTATAGTTTTTGATTGAGTATTTTCTTCTTCAACCTTCATATAGCCACTCTTTTTGTAACCTTCATTGGAACTGTTTCTTTCATAAAGTCGCGCAACTTGCCTTCCTTCCATAAATAATATACTACGATCAAGGTCTATGACTGACTTTTTAATGTTGAGAACATCATATCCCAGTATTGCAATATAGGTGTCTGGTAAGTCAACTACTATCAAGTCGCATTTTACCTCCATTCCATTCAGTTTTATAACTTGCCTCACTGTCCCATGCACTCGCATAAGGGCTCCAGCGATGCCTCTAATTAGGATGTTGCTTGGAGTGATTGTGCCAGTTACGATTTGTCTTGTGATAAGGGATACTTGTGCTCCCGTATCAACTACAATCTTTCCTTCCACTCCTCCAATATTACCATCCACAACTAGTTCTTCGGCACTATTTTGGCATAATGTAGTTACAATTTTAGGCTTACTTCGTCTCGCCTGTCAAGACCTATTACAAAAGTGATCTGAATTTACTAATGTTTGGGGTTCCCAACGGCGGTCTTGAGCTCCCCGTTGTCGTTTAACAACTTCTCTTGATCTTCTCGGTTGTCATTTATCTTTTCCCCACTTCCCCAACAATTGTGTGCAAGATGTCCTCGCTTTGTTGCAATTGTTACAAAATTTATCTGCGGAATATTGTTTCATTCTACATTCAATTTCTAGATTACCCTTCTTCTTACAAAAGTTACAAACTCGAATGCCCACTTGTTGAGTGTCAGTGTGTACAACTCTCTTCCTACAATGTCTAGCGATGTGTCCAATCTTCCCACAGTTATAACAATTTTTTTGAGTTATTGTGCTAAATACTTTTCTAGATGGCTCCTGTTCATTTTGGAAGGGTTTTTTTTATCTAAGTTGAAAATCGCTATGGATGTTGCTACTTTAACATCTTTAAAGGATGTTGGGAATTCTATGCGAGTTTGTTTCCCTATTTCACCATGTAATACTCTTAAGAATGACTCCATGGTTCTCCTATAAGCTATATAGTATTTTATCAGCTTCATCACTTGCTGTTACTCTAATCGTCTTCCTACTAATGTTCATGACTCGGTCTGCATATTTTTCAATTGACTCTCCTTTATTTTGTTGGACTGATTCTAATTGTTCATAGTAATAGCTAGCGACTTGGTAGGCTATCACCAAAACGCTCAACTAAAGCTCTAATTTCAACTGCAGATTTTGCATTCCTACACCTATCATCTGACTTGAAAAACAATAATGCACTTCCAGTAAGTTTTAATCTGATAATTTGTGTCTTTTGAAATTCTGACCAGCCACACAATTGAGAGATTCCATCAACAGTGTAAAGAAAAGAATAAATTTGATCTGACTGATCTCCATCGAATGTTGGAATACTGTTAACTAAATCGAAATTTGGTTTGTTATTTTGCTCAGGGGGTGTAACAAGTTCTACATCTACTAAATTTGTATCTGTTCTATTTAGGTCTCTGTTAACAGTTTCGTTTAGTGTGATACTAAGTTGATTTAATCTAGCTGATAGCGCTTCAAAAGCAGCTTGAACTTCTACTTCCTGCCCTTCAAAATTAACTCTCTCAGCCATTTTAAATTTTTATAATTAACCTTTCATTTTCGTGAATAAATAACTCTCATAAACAATAAATTTAATCTATCAGCTCTGTGTGACCTAAATAATTTCATCTTTGATCTGAAATCTTTTCATCTTATATGATTTTATAATAAACAAAATTGATATCTGACCTGATTGATTCAGCATAAATAAACATTAATAATTTGATATGAGCTCTAAATAAACTGAATTAACTCTCTCAGCCATTTTAAATTTGTATAATTAACCTTTCATTTTCATGAATAAATAACTCATTAGCAATACATTTAATCTATCAGCTCTGTCATAACCTATCATAAAATTAATTCATTGGGAAGTCTATCTCCAACATAACAATTCGATAAATAAATAAATAAATAAATATATATATATATATATATATATATATATATATATATATATAATAATAACAATAATATTTTCAATATAGAAAGAGCTGTATAAATTTCTCACCAAATTTAATTGATGTCTTCATCTCCATTGTAGAATGCCGCAAACGTTGCCCCAGTAGTAGATCCATGTTATTACAGTTGTCATCCGCCGAACAGCTGGTAGAATGTCAGCGACATTCTCTATGGAGTCGTGTAGCCTGAAGAGCGATGAACCTGGTGACGTATTCGCCAACACCCAAAAGTTGGAGGAAGCCCACGTCACACCTCTGCCAATCCCCACCCCAACGTTTTCTTGGTTCGCTGCCCGCGTTCTGCTGACTCAAGACATTTCCGCTTTCCAGAGTTCAACAATCGCGCTCGGTTTCATATTTCATCCGAATAATTTTCGAAATCACTGTTCAACAGTCTTTAAAATTGAATTTAATCATTTTTCCAGCTGCATCATTTTTGAGACGTCAACGTTTTTTAGAAAATATTACTGAAAGGATTTGATATATTGAACTATGAGTTTGAGAAATTTTGCCCTTTGTCCGAATTCATGTAGGAATAAATTTATACTGTTCATTATTTTCGTTAATAAGGTTCTCTTCACAAAGTACAGGAACACATAATACACATAATCAAGAGTTCAACAATATCACGTCCACATATTCAAAAGCGAATTAAAATTTAGTAACACTTTATGTGTTTTGAAACTTTGAAACTATCTTAAAACTATATATGAAAATATCAAAAATACTTTTAAAAAGTTTTCAGAGTTCGGATCCCACCGCCAAGTCACCACTTGTGGCGTGCGTGGCGAGCATGACAGTGCTCTCCAGTAGCGCTGCCACCACCAGGTTTTCAGGGTCCTGGGCCCTGCTACTTTTATAGGATAATATTATTAAATAAATACGCAAATTCACCAAAACAATCTCACTCTATTGAAAAATCCCATAACAAACATCTATACTCTCTCTCTAAACATAATCACTCCTCAATCACATTACTAAAAACTACATCTCACTATCTCACTCACAACCTTCCTCCAGCGCGTTTTGGAACGTTCTTCCTTTAGTTTCGCCTCTACACGGTCATCACTCTCTCAACTCACCGGTTCAAAAGTCCAATTTGGTGGCCTGAGTGATGACTCCGCTATTCTAATAATAAACTATGAGAGCGGGGTGTTTGAATTGTTACATGTATTCATTTTTCATTACTTTTTTATTTTAATCCGCTATGTATTGTTTTTTGTTGAAGAGTGTGTATGGTGTGGTTGAAAGTATGAAAATAGTTACTGTTGAAAACTCAGAACGAGTATCACGCTTCGCATTTGAATATGCCAAAAAAGCTGGTCGTAAGAAGGTTACTACAATCCACAAAGCGAACATAATGTAAGTGATTTTCTGACTAGAATGAATAACTCGCTAAAAGCCAATAATACTAACAATATTTTTACTTGAATCTTTTGCACTTCAACTCTTGCATTATTCTTTTGAATGAATAATTTCACTCAAATTGATAAATAATTCAATATTTGATCAGCAGATATCCTTAAAAATGCCAGTGATATCTCAACTTTGAACTTTCTTTAAATTATCTTAACCTTGGTTATACTCAGTAGCCTATTTCAAGAAAAATGATTCAATCTTAGATACATGTACTCATTATGAAAAGAGATTAAGATCAAAAAATCATATACTAGAATGAATCACTGGATATTAAAAAATATGAAAACATTTCTTCAATGTTCAATGTGACTTCGATTAGGTGCACAGATAACATCTGATAACTTCTTAATCCATCCCAAACTGTGTGTTAAGTTACTTCTGTCTTAAAAGCTACAACAGCTGATATATGTTTATCAATATCAAGAGGTATGGGAAAAGCATACTTAACAACAAAAATGTGTTCCTTACTATTTGATTTAGAAAAACTGGATGTCAGCTAATGCAGCTTCAGTGAAAGTGTATTCTTATGGTATGAATTACAAAATTTCTAGCTGTCATGTGTGCACCTAATGGTAATGGCCGTTTTCTCACTCACCGATTGTCGACCAATATTAATTTATCGTCACGACACCCACAATGTCATCCGATAAGCTGTTGATGAGAATTACCCAATCATAGGACATTCTAAGTGTCGTGACGATAAAATATTTAATTTTGGTATTTCAAGTGTGAAAACGGCATAAATTGAACGTTTATGATTTATGTTGATAAAATTTAGTACCTTGTGATTAAGTTTGTTTGTGATTTTTCATTGTCAAACCATTTTGCGTAATATATATGGAAGAAGGCTATTTGAATTTGAGCCATTCATTTTCAAACATTCAGTACAGTAATTATTTCTTAATAATTAGCTCACCTATTTTTAAATATTTTTGTCACCTAAATTTTTTGTACGGTAGCTGTATTGTTAAAATGTTTTTAATTATTAGTTCATGTTCACGTAGAACGCTGGTTATGGTTCTGATTTAATCTTTATGCTACTTCGTCCAAATTATTTCAGTGTTTTATAGATCACTATATTTTGCATGCTGCTTAGATTACTTCGATTTCTATGCTATGTTAAGTGTATTCTTCGGAATATCCTCATGTCAACTAGTCCGAGGGCAAATATTTTAAATGTAGTTAATTAATCATTTAACTCGTTGACTATTCAGTATCTTTCAACTGAAGGGTCTTTTTCAGTCGCTAAGGTCAATGTGTTTGATAGGCCAAGGCTAGAAAGGTTCGTTAGGTTGAACAATATCAAGTTTTTCATCAACTGTTTTTAAATTTTTAGTGAGAAAACATGAAGAACCCAATATATAACCTATAAACTTGAGTGTTGATAGGAAATGACAAAGGGTAATACGGCAAGGCAGAACATCCAAAAGGATCTCTCTGCCAATAAAAGCCATATGAATAAATAAATAAATAACTGTTTTTGTAATTGTGAAAAACTGTTTTAAACCACTGGTCTAATTATAAATTGTTTAATTGTTCATTAAAAGTTTTTTGTTACTTGTTTTATAACTATATTTTCAAATAAAAGTGAAAATAGGGTTTCAATGTTTGCTTTCTCAGTGATTTTCAAAAATTAAACTGTCATTGAGTTGAACATTTATGTCTGTATTACACCCTATTTTGGTGAGGTCCACGTTATAATGACAGTATTTGATGAGCATTGGTGCTGCTATCCTTATTTATCATTCGACAAAGCAGATAGCTATCTCCTTTTCTACCTCTGCAACATTGCCAGATCGTTTTTCAACAATGTAGAAATATAATTAATCAACATATTCAATCTCATTTATGAAAATTTATTATTAAATCATTAAAGAATATATTTTCTTGACGAATATATTATAATTGATTTTATTTTCAACAAGGACAGTTGATATTTATCAGATATACCGGTATGAGCTATATTCTTCAGAAGGCAGAGAATCGGAAACGCTGTTTACCGATGTTTCTCCACTGTCATTATAACGTGGACCTGACTATAGGCGCCTAGGCTAGGTCTGTTTTATCACGAATGCCGTTTGATTGTTGATAAGCCAATGATTCCATGTTTTGTGATTGCTTGATTAATTGATCAGCCTTCATTGTAACGTTGGAGGGCGATGTTACGGCTCTCTCTCTCTCTGTAACTCTCTCTCTCACACATTTATAAGAATACTTATGCATGTAATCTCATTCATTATGTTGTGTTTCTGAACAGGAAACTATCCGACGGCTTATTCCTTGAGACAAGCCGTAAAGTGGCAAAGGAATACCCGGAGATTGAGCACAACGACATGATCATTGATAACTGTTGTATGCAGTTGGTTTCCAATCCTCATCAATTCGATGTCATGATAATGACCAATTTGTATGGTACTATTGTGTCCAATGTTGTTTGTGGTTTGGTGGGGGGAGCTGGACTTTTGTCTGGAAAGAACTATGGTGATCATGTGAGTAGCATTCGAACCATTTTTCAATACTCAAATGTAATAATATGCTTGTTTATTCAAGCAACAATATTGAATATCCATTCCAATACAATGCACCTGGAGTGTTTAATCACCTGATAAAACCAAATAATTTTTTGAAATTGAATATTCCATTCTATTATTCTATAAATAGAATAATTTACTATGTAAATGGATGATAATCACTAATGATAGCCACCATTAATATTCTATTCTATTATATAATATAACTATTATATTTAACAAATTTTATTACATATCTAATTCAATCGCATTTTATCTGTACAATGGATCCAGACTCCAGAGTGTTCAATCAATTACCGATAGGCCTATTTATATAAACAGATGGAAATTAATGAGAAATTGAATTTATTCTAATGCTAATTAATGAGTAATTATTATTAAAACGAAAATCCAAATTAAATGCTGAAAACCACCCTGAAGACATTTAATTTGGATTTTCGGTTTATAATAAGTATTCATTTGAATAAATGTAATTTCTCATTAATTTCCATTTGTAGACTGGCTGGCCGCTATGACTTCATATAAAGTTTGCGCTGCTATCCGGAGATTATCAGTTTGGTGTAAAGGTGACTAGCAATTAGCAGGTAACGGGTTCGATTCCCGGGCTGGCAAGTAATTTTTGGATAGTAGCTCTCATTCACATCGAATTTCCATTTAGTTGTTAACTAAATTTCTGTTAAATTTTTAATTTCTATTTTATTTATTTCTGGGCTGAAAAGTGGGCTCAAATCAATTTAAGTGGATAACATAACCTATAATTTCTATTCATTCATAACTCTACCTTCATTGTATTATCATTCATCCCATCATCATCACCTAGGCTTAAAATACTTCTAGAAAGTCGCCTTTGTAAAATAATAAAAATAAAACCCTGTTGTCAATATTTGCAGTAGCAGAAGTCTTCGGGGTGATTTATAGCATTTAATTTGGATTTTAGTTCAATAATAATTACTCATATTTATTTATTTATTACATTTCCAACGGTATACACCAATTTCAAAAGAATACAATTAACTATCTAATTAATATATTAACTATCATTAAGCAACATATTAATTTCATTATTCAATTACAAGACGAACATATAACAAAACCAATTCCTCTATTGAAATAATATGAGGTATTAGCCTGTATAAGTTTCTGGTGAAGTTTAAAAGAAAAAGCAGTTGTGGACTAGTACCTAGTACCTTTACTGTTATTCTTATTGTATTCAAATATGTATAGTGAGACTCAGCTTTAATGAAGAGTATTTTAAAGGAAATAAGCTTGTATAGACAAATTATTATATTATGTACATTTTACTATTGTGAGATTAAAACTGAAGTTATGTACGGTAATATTATTAAATTGATGTTTCTGATAGCATTGTTTATGCATTGAAGGAATAAAATAATTATTATTTTTATTGTTGTATTTAGAGAAATTTGAAAGTATACAGATTTTAAAAATGATAACGATTATTTTTGTGTGCCTCGAGGATATGTTACGCTGTAATGAAAATTCCAATCCAGTGGTCCAACCATATCATGTACACTGATTTTATTAATTTTTATGATATGTATTCATTATTTATTCATCTTTGTATTCGTATAGCAAGCACTTATCATAAGAATGATATTGGGAGAGGAAAAACAGGCAAATAATTTACTCTCCACAATTGAGACTAATAATTTATAGTTTCAGATTGATGATTTGGTGTAGACATTGAAATGGACATAACCTACATAATATTTGGACGATTTGAGACAAAATTAGGAAATAGGAGAAGTTTTGGGCTATAACCTGTTTTTTTCCGACTTGTTTGTTCTATTCAATAAATAAATAAACAGTTTGAATCAAGGTTAAGTCACTTTTCATCACAATTTATTTGTACTGAAAATTATTCATCAACCAATTTTTTACTTTTTCTTGTTTGCAGTATGCTATTTTCGAGCCAGGAACCAGAAACACTGGTACAGCTATTGCTGGAAAGAATATTGCAAATCCAATTGCCATGCTAAATGCTGGTGTGGACATGTTGGAACATTTGGGACATTTCGTGCATGCTGATATTCTGCAGAATGCCATTGACAAAACTGTCAATGAAGATCGTATTCATACGCCAGGTTAGTAGCATCTTTATCTGCATTTGAAAGTCACATTCACAAAAAACTTTTAAAGTAACGGTCAAAGTGCTGACAGTTTACAGTGAATCTCACTAGATATGCCCACTAAACGTGTTCACGCGTTTATAAATGAGGTAGTGTCTTTTCTTTTTAGAACAGGAGCGCTTAATTTTTATGAAACAATCCTCAAATTTTTAATATAGTGTTGTCTATTTCTTCTAAACTCGTTGTCCTCTATATTGCAGTATTTTGAAATGCTATTGAAGCAATAATTATTCACATCTTCAGTCATTATATAAACTGTATTTGAATAGCAAACAAGATTCAATGGTTTAGCTACACTTGAAATTTGAAGGATTGTAGAATGTTCATTTATATGAAATATCGATGACCTTGAATGGTATATGAATGAGATTTTATTTAATACTGTTAGGATGGTGAAAGTTTGTTAGTTTGGGAGAGTGATGCTTCATAGATATAATCCTCGAAAAACATGGTAATGTAAGCATGTTGAAAATGAAAATTATGGTTATTTGAATGATGATGAAATGAAGTTGTAAAGAAATAAGGATAGGCCTATTCAATATCCAAAGTGTGAGAATTCAAGAGGAATATAAGATTTTGAAATGAACAAGTTGAAAGTTGGATGATTCTTGATTTGTTTTCAATAATCAGTGCAACCTTTAGCACGCCAATGATTACTCTAATCCATCTTCCCAATTGCTGGTATCAGAATCTTCCTCCTAATTTTTCATGAAAGTGATAATCGATGATATGATATAAGAAAGACAAAGCATATTATTTTCAGAGTTTTGTCATTGTGGGTCAGCTCTTCTTACCTGTTTCATAGGGGTGTCCATTAAGCGATTCCCAACTTTGTCCTACAGCTTAAGGTGGGTTCCGAACCACCGGGAAGCGATTTCACAACTCATAAATGGTATTTATAGGAGTTTGGCTCTTGAAGTAGTCACCCTTACAAAGGGAGTATCAAGTGCATGGAGTTTAACTTATCTCATGATAGATTATCAGCGCGACAACGAAACCAAATCGCTTCTAAAATGGAATAAAATAATCTATTGGCAAGATTCATTTTTTGAGGACCTATCAAGGAAATTTGGCATGGAATATAAAATCATTGAAATGGCAAAGGTGATCCGAGAGTCCGAATTTTCGTTAATCTGGTGCACAGATCAGACTGAATCTCATTGATGACTTGAGTGATGTTGACTTATTGAGGGTATCGATGAATCACGGATAAAGTTCAAATCACACGACATCGCCTTTGCGCGGAATAACCATGTCCGGAAATCGTACTTTTTGATCTTTTGAAATAACATAATATATTGCCCAAATCTAGATCGTCCAGTTTGGGCTACAAGAAGTCGATATTCATTGGCTATATTTGCAAATTTGAAGTCGGATCGGCCGAGGCGACTACCACTGTTTGTCCTGCACATTCTTGTGCAAAACGATACGTTATTCTAAGGGTGTTTGTTCGAACATTCATCGAACCAGATTCCTCAAATCTATTCACCAGCGATTTGACCTCTGGGAAGGGCGATTATTGCGTCCCTAAAATGGACAAAGTTCTTGGAACGATGCTGCACCAAGAACTATTATTTTGATGAAACAATTTCATAATTTGTACTTGTTGGACGCTATAGAATTTTATTTATGATTTGCATAATAAAACGTTGCTTCACTGAGCAATTCTTATTTTGTTAAAACGATTTAATAATGTGTACTTGTTGGAAGTTATAACTTTTCATGATAGAAAAATCATGAAAATAGGGAAGACAAATAACTGGAAAAATGAGAACAAGTTTGTTACTTGTAGCTTCATCTACACGGCCGAAAGCAGCTGTCACAGTTAGGAAATCATTAATGAAACAGTCTGTAGTATTTCTGGTTTAATTTTTTGCAGATCTTGGAGGAACAGCTGCTAGCACAGATGTTGTCCAAAATATCATTCGCCATGTACAAACCGCTACAAAGAATATGAAATGGTAAGTGTAATACTATAATAATTACAGTATAAATAATTTTATCATTATGTATTTGTACTATAGTTTCATGTTATATGCTAATGCACTGTACATCTATTTCTTATCAATCGGGTAGCTTGTGGTAATTGATTTTCATTTCGTCTTCTTCTCTTTTCAAGTTGAATGGTTTTGCAAGTTAATTCCTCAATTTTATAAGTTTTTGTCATGGGCTGAGACTTTGAACCGCGATCGATAATGATTTATCTACGTCGGTTTAGAAAATTATATTCTCTTTATAATAAAAAATGTCGCAAATTCGATGAGAGCCAGTGTAAGTATTTGAATGAATCAATTTTGAGGCAGTTAGCATTTATACGTCAGCAGGTTAGTTTAAATGTTAACCTTAGAATGAATGCTACCTGAAATGTTCAAAAATCTATTTTTTAAATGAATTTCCTTGAGAACAAATTATCTTTTCAATTATCTGTTACTTCTGTTTGTTTTGTTATTGTCCGAATTATATAGTGATAAAAATTTTTATCAATTCAAAGCTCAAAAGTGGATTGAGTAACTTTTCGATCACTCTATACTGTTGCATGCTGTAGTAGTTATAATTATTGATCAATAATTGTGTAAAAGTGTTGTAATTTCATCATCATCATCATCATCATCATCATCATCACTCATAAACTTATTTTTATGACCATCACCTCCATTTTTTCTTTCTATTCAGTTTTAAATAAACTATGGCCTCTCTTCTTTCATGTGGACTCCAATAATACAGTTCAGTTCTGGTTAACCACTATTGATTCGAATTAAAGTATTCAACGCGATATCGTTATTTTAATATCAAAATATTTAAAATCCAATTAAATGCTTTTCCTTTTTGTTACAACATTATTTACAACTCGTCTTTTGCTTAAACAAACGTAAAACATGTATTATAATTTAGTCTGTGATTTATTATTTCGTTTTACAAAAATCATCCTGCAGTGGAGTATTTCTTCCTTGTGGATTAAGCTTCTTATTACTTCATAAAAATAGAGTCAGATTCTTCCATATAGTCATATTCACTTGAAATAGTCAGAATTCCTTATGATTAGCATCATTGCTTACAATTCAACCAGTACTGACCAGAACTCCTTAAACAGCTTCTAATTTAGAACTTACATAAATATGTTGAAGAATGTTATATAATAATATCTAAAATATTAAATTCTGAGTGGTAAACTCTTTCCAATAAACTCAATATTTTCTCGTTTCAAGGAATAATTTTATATGATGTATATATTCTATATTCAATCCATCTTAGTTCAAAAATTTAAAGCTGATTTTTGAACCGAAAAGTGTGTCAAATTGTACATGAATGACTAACCTGTATTTGGAACTGTGTCATATAGCCTGAATCTGAGATAAATGGCTCAAGGCTTGCCTTATTATTTCTCTACCAATGTTACGTATTTCTAGTGTCATTTGTAGGTATGAAAAAATAATGAAGTGTAAATAGTTATAAAAGGTAAATCGCATCATTTGGATAACCAGAACTCTATTGATTGTACTTTTTATTTGGGTTTACTGTTGTTTCTGAATGTACAGTGAAGTCTTGATTTTAGTTTAGATCGAAAGGTCCCTGTTTTTAGTTTATTAAACCTTTTAATTATCAGGTTGTTATTTTTTTTAATTCAGGTATTTTCAGTAAAATCATTAACATTTCAATATTCAACGGCCTCAGCGATTGGAATAATTTCAAAACTTCTCAATTTCATGTAAACGCAAGTCTGTCTTCAACTGAACACCCAATTTGATCGTCTGTCCTGTCAAATGGCCTGGCAATGCATTACAAAGATGTATGCCTACGCTAATCAATATTCATATTGCATCATATTATTCCATACTGTGTTACGCATTATATCGTTCAGCATGTTTAGCATTATATCTTATAAACATTTTTGACCATATATTTTCAATTGAAAACTTCTAGAGCACCACTATTGAATAATAGAAACGACTACTGTTTTATATCAATATTCCACTGTACCTTCATATCTGTTATTCTTTTTTCATTAATTGTCATGACAGTTCAATGTTCATTGTCTGTTTTCTTTCTAATGTTTTGTTTTTTCCTATCTTCATTTAGATGGATGACCAGATCATCACCACTTCAAAGTTCTGTCTTAGTTTATGTTATAGTTTACTCTTCTTGGAAGAAATCACAGCCCTTTCCGCACAGCTTTATCATCGTACTATTTATGTCAATTTTATTTCCATCCCATTTTATGTGAATGCTGTATTTATGTTGAACATCACTGTTATGAGTATTTTAGTTGGTGGTATTTTGTTGTAATTATTCATCATCATAATTATTGGTAGTTTATTACTTCAAATTTTATCTAGTGATTCTATTTTATCTGTTTTAAAGAGTATATTTTATTTTTATGTAGATACATAGTATCATTTATAGTTTGTAATGGAACAGTATTTTATTATTGAAAAATTGACTTTGTCATGCCATAAGTTCACAATAAATTTTTCATTTCTTGAGAATCGATTTTGATTTATATCTTATAAGAAAAAGTGCAAAATGCAATTTTTTCATATTGTGTATGTCTTGATTCTTCTGGAACTTGCTTTCAATATTCCATGAGAATTTAGGATAATTATATCACATGATCAATTCAGTTTTCTTTGGTTAAGCTGTAGTCTACTATAATATATAAATTCACTCGATATCTCTAGTAGTTCTCCCATTACCTAGCATGGTGCACACCAACAACGGTCCATAGAAATACAATCCGAATTGATTCATGATTTCAATAGAATAATCAATTCATTTCAAATATTTCTGCATTGGAAAAAATTAAATGCAGGTTACACAACGTAATAAACTTGAAATTAACACTTACAGTAACAAAAACAGAAAATGATAATATCACTTCAAATTGAAAATAATTATACTATAAGATAGGCCTAATAGAATGTGCTATGACATAGCGTTGGGCAATAAGGTATGAATAATTTGAAATAGCAGTTACACACTCATTTGTAAACGATACTTATTTTTTTTTCTTCTGGTGTGTATCTTCAATATTGCCATTTTGATAATTATAGAGGAAAAAGTTGTAATAAAATTGATTGCGTTCGGAAAATAACATGTATTGAATGGCTTCCGTTTTTGTCCATACACTTCTGTAGACATTGCGAGAAGTTGTCCATGTTCCTCTGAAGCGTTGCACATGGTATCGATCAAATTTCTTGTGTTATTATATCACTCATGGCTTTTAATGTAGGTATGTTTATGAATACACGTGCTTCTAACTAGTCGCAAGTCACAAGATGACAGGACCAATTACCGAAGATTCCTCTCCACATCTCCACGCAACGAAATGGGGCGTCCAGGGAAGATGTCAATGTGGCAGAAAAAAAATTACGCATCATTGTTGAATAACAATCTGATTTGACAGTGCCTTTTTCTAAAAAGAAGTAAGAGCCAATAATAAAGTTTAGACTAATGCCTCACCAAGCAATCAATTATCCTCCGCGTTTGCTACAAAAACAGCAATTACAAACATAAAACCCTAATGTTTTCTCTATGACAGATAAGGCAAGGTTATCTCTTGCATGGCAAACTGTTATCAACTTCCCACTTCTACAGGAGTGTTTGGACAAAACGGACGCCATTTTACACATGCTATTTTTCGTACATAATCAATTTTACTACAATTTTTCCTTCTATTGGCAACATCCGAATTTTTTTAAGGTTTCGTTCAAAAATGAGAGTGTAAATGCTGTTTCAAATTATCCTCACTTCATTGCTCAACTCTGTATTATTACTATACAATTATTGAATAAAAGTGAGAATGGGTTAAAATCTAATTCATTTATTGACAGTAACTACTGAACTAGGGATGTATCAACAGGTATTCACCATAATTACAGAGTTTTCTCACTAAATTACGAAAATTTCGCTCGAATTGAATCTTGTTTCCAAAATTCAAATTATTTAAATATTTACGTGTAGTAAAATGAGACATGATTATCACACTGATAGTTTTCATAACTAATTGATTGACAATATTACAAAAATATTGTTTTCCTCCACCTACTGTCTAAAGTACTTACTTTACTCCCTGAAACGTAATACTAAAGTGTATTTGGTCCGTACGTTTTTAAAAATTATTTTATTTGCAGTTTTTATAAAAATGTAGTGTATATCACGAGTGAAAAATGTTTTTTCTCCCTCAGGAAAATTGTTGCCCTCGGCTTCGCCTCGGGCTTCAAACTTTTCCCTAAGGGAGAAAAAACAGCACTTTTCACTCTAGATCTACAAATAACTATTTCTCTGTACTTTCTGATCTACTTAGGACCGTATTCTTATTCCAAGTGTGAGCCTAAATTAAGCAGCTGATGGATATAGAATCAAGCTGCGTTGGAATCTATAATATAGTTACATTTTGAGTTCATACCAGCAGAAACTGTAATTATTCAAAGACCATGATTTACAGTAACTTACTGTATTTTTTTCAAAATTAACGTTACATTTCGCTGAAAATTGTTGAATTTATAGTGCAGAATCGGAACGTTAGTGCCAGTCTCTTCCGACGCAATGTACAGCTGATTGTGTGCTTTTGCATGTTAGCTGGTACAGAACACTGTTCGCCTATCAGTCGACAGTTTCCAAAGAAATTAAAGTTAGTGGCTGCTCTTAGAATGTGCCTGTTTATATGACCCTAGTGGTGTAGGCTTTATTCCTGAAGAATCTACAGTTTTCTCTGACCGTCATTAACTTCACTTAGATCAAAGTCAAAAATGTCTGTATATCTTCAAATTTTATATTTTACAATATAACCTCAATGTGAACGCATTTGAGAGCTAGGCCTACATATAGCACGATGTAGTGCCATTTGGATTATTACAACAAAAATTTAGGGTGAGTTGATACATGACTTGAGTTTGCTCACTTAGCAAGACTGAATTTGGAAACGATAATTCTATTGATAAGCGCTGCCATAAGCAGTTTTTCAGTGTGGAGTTTGATAATTTTAATAATAACCTCCGTTTTGATGTCTGCTTTACTTTCATCTAACATACCTTCTATAAATAGTATTTGCTTCATTTTAACACTTCTTCATTCAAATGTAATGAAGTTATTAGTTCTTTACCATTTTGAAGATTCCTTTTTCTATTGTACTAGGATCATAACTTTATATTATTACTTGAGGCATACTAACGTATCACTATTATTCAGAATAGATGGGTGTAAAATCTGAGTTGAAACTGGTCTTCTACTTTATTCTCTTTGAAATTTATAATGATACTGTAAACTTTTTTTGAATCTCAGGATGGCATGTTTTGTAGTTTAGTTTTTTTAGAATATATGTAGTTACTAATCATAGTCATAGAACAATTATCCAAAATCTATTAATTTTATTTTGCTTCCATTAAATTTTTGCATGGCGG
Source organism: Nilaparvata lugens (assembly GCF_014356525.2). Taxonomy (NCBI): domain Eukaryota; kingdom Metazoa; phylum Arthropoda; class Insecta; order Hemiptera; family Delphacidae; genus Nilaparvata; species Nilaparvata lugens. The sequence goes on along the minus strand of NC_052518.1, from coordinate 20,091,838 downwards.
GTTTTACTGCATGGTAAGAGAGAACAATTCACACTCAAGGACCTAAGTGAATAGGTTTTTTCCCCAAAACATTAGGTTTTAGTGTTTTGGAGTTCAGATTTCCAGTAATTGAGAACTCTGATTTATTTGATCATAGAATGTACTAATAACTCTCAGCATAATGTATGCTAATGTGCTGCATGTTATGTAATGGAAGTCAGTTTTTTAAATTGAACTAAATGGATGGTCTGTTATATACTAAAAAATTATATCATATAATTTAATATTATGTATAGAAAATATATTTTTGAGTGAATACTCTTATGCAGTTTTAAAACTTGATTTCCTTTAGACTGTCTACAAACGAAATACAGAGCTCACAATTCAATTTCGAAATTATGATTAGTTTTCATTATAAAACTACTACTAATTAATTATTATTATTATCGTTAATAATGATGAAGATTGATGAAATGATGAAACAGATCAATGAAACAGAATGAAAAGATCATGGTTGAAACAGAATGGATAAGACTCGTCAGAAATGTAAGAACAGTTGAATTATGTAGTCCAGTTTAATCTAAAAAAAAACATATGGCTACTTCTTTGTACTGAATTCCTGGTACTTTAAAACTATAACTTAAAAATGTGTTTATACATCCTTAGTGTTTGACTGTATATTTTTCTTGTTCTTCAATAGGAATGTTTCGGTTTCTAATTAATGACGTTAGAAGGCAGTCAATTTGTGGAAGAAGCAACTTTATGTCAATCTATCTTGCCAATAGATGGACTGCACCATGGTCCAATAAAATTAGAACAGCATTCAAAACGACATCTTTAGACTACACGATGATTAAGGCTACTGGAATTTGTGTCTGAGAATTTTTTTTCTCTGAAAAAGTTTTTTTTTCTATTCAACTTTGTGTATATGTATCCAGAATAAGGATACGGCCAGCGCACACAGCAACAGTATGCAGACAGACGGAGGAAAAATCCCCCCTCAGGTTATCGAATGTTGCAATGAATTGTTATCGAATGTCCTTTTGTCTGCCGACGTTTTTTCTAAGGGAGATTTTCTAAACGTCTGCACGCCAACGTTTCTCCAGTTTATCAGCAGTACCGAAAAAGGCACTGGGTTTGATTTCACAGTTTATTTACAAATGTAAACAAATCTGAAATGCTTTCTGGTTAAACGTTAGTTTTGTATGCCGACGTCTGCGTTTGACCAAAACATCTGTCAGCATGCATACGTCTGTGTGCGCTGATATTGCGCTCACACTGCATATGAATATCTATCGTACGAAACCGATAGTACGAGTTGAATGCCATTATAAATGTTGAATTAGATACCTTTTCAGAAATTTAGGCTTTAATCAACTAGAACTGAACATGAATGGTTGAATAGGAGGAATCAACAAATTGAATAAATAACGGGTGCTATGGTTGCACCACATTCTTCCCTTGTTTGAGAGAATTCAAATTCAACAGTTCTGTGGTTTAGGTGCCAAATAACGAAGAGAACTGTGGATTCACGTCCATCTTGATGACGGATCAATGCATACTCGGGATTGGCTTGAATGAGTTCAACCTGTTCGACTAAGGGTCGCTTTTTGATCTTCTAACTAGCTTCTTCAACCAGACTGTGCCAGGGGCTGACAAGGGTGGACAAACATTTGTGCATGCGGGGTTGCTTTGGTCGTTGTACACAGTAGAGAACGGATTGAGTGTAGTGCTCCTGGAAGGGCTGTTTCCCACCTGCAAATCGACAAGGCAATGGCAGTTACGATTTTCAATATAACTCCCACGTATTGTTCCGCCTGCCCATTTCCTTTAGGGTTGTAAGGCGTTGTATGGCTATACCTTTTGATCGTAAGTGAGTTCCAAGACGATCCGACATGAATGACGATCCTCGATCTGAATGTAAGTACAAAGGTAGACCAAATAAGACGAAAAGGTTATAGAAACGTATTTGATGACTGTCTCGGCCGATGTGTCTGTACAAGGAAAAGCCTATGGAAATCGGGAGTAATATCTACTATAGTGATTAGATACTTCTTTCGCGTCGATGATAGAAGTGAACCTTTGAATTCAATATTGAGTTGTTCAAAAGGTCGTGTCGATTTTATGAGTGAACCAGAATTTTTGTGAAAGCGAGATTTCAACTCTGAACACACCTGGCATTTAGAGCATGTACGGCGTACGTCGTCCAGTGAAAAGGGGAGATTCTTTATTTTTACCCAATGATGAAGACGAGCGACACCAGGGTGAAATAGGTCATCATGATATTTTTGTAGGGTGTGGTCTTTTAAACAGCCAGTTGTTGCGCAAGCTCTTGAAAGTGCGTCAGCGGGAACATTAAGATTTCCTGGTTTATAAATGATATCAAATTTATATTCTGAAAGTTTGAGGTGCCAACGTGTGATTTTCTCGTTTTTTATTTTATTTGTATGAGTTGTACTGAGCATGTATGTCACTGATTTTTGGTCGGTAATCAGAGTGAAGGAGCGCCCTAGTAAGTAATGCCTCCATTTTCGAATTGCTTCAACAATAGCATAATAATATACCTCTTTTTCGATTGATGAGATGAATCTCTGATTTCGCTTTGAGATAACGATCTTTAGAAAAGGCTACTGGTCGATCAATTTGAGAAAGAATAGCACCTATTGCTTGATCCGAGGCATCGGTAGTTACAGTGAACCGGGCGTTGTCATCAATGTGCACTAAGATTGCTCAAGCTATTTCTGATTATGTATGCATTAATTTGTCATCAAGATGGACGTGAATTCACAGTATCTCTTCGTTATATCTCATCGCAGTCTCTCTGTAAAGAATAACGTCAGTTTATTACTCTATGAAAAATTGAGTCTACCTGAAAATAACAATATTAAGAATATTATTTGACGCTAAAGCCAGTATGTCCCTAAATCCTAAATTTTTCAAGCTGATAACTTGGTATGATAATGAGTATGGTTATTCTTGTAGAATCATTGATCTCATTAAGCACATGCAAGATAAAGAATGTTGATATGTGAAAAATATATAAGTTACGGTATAGTATTATTCAAATTTGAACTATATACTTCTCATCATGTTATAAATGGTATTACAAATATTGAGTAATTTTTATATTAATCCAACAATCAGCTGTTAATAATCAGTTAATAAGCTTTAATTTTCAAGCGAATACATCCGAAGTGAGAAATATCTTAACGTGCCTAAACGTTGGAAAAATTCTAATGCAGTGTGAGCACTCATATCTATTCCAAAACGTCTGTATTGTTGTTGCGTTTCTGTACGAATGCGTATGCAGTCATAATGCATCCTCAAATCCACTCTTTATCCCATGCTTGTGTTTGCCCTATCCAATTCGTGTGATTTTATACAATCTATTAAACAATCCCAAGTATTAATTAATTTATTTTTGAAAATTGTTTATTGTAACCTTTCAATTTGGCACCTATTTAGATGTTATGTTAATTTTCATATTACCACAGTATCAAGAAATATACATTGTTGCCATCATCTAGATTGTCTTCATATTATTTGCACTTCCTTCCTACCATAACTATCGAATGATAATCTGTCAAATGAGAGCTGGTATCCTGTTTAAAATAGTAATAAAGTCAAAATTATGTTCAATAAAATTATGTTCATGGTCTCGTATGTTAATAATTATTATAATAAATCTGTTCCTGAGAGGTCAGCTGGTAAGGAAAAAAATGATGAATTATGTGGACTACTCAATTTATTTTTATCTCTTAATTTCATCCATTATTAGCACGTGGTTGGAGATTGAGAGGGTTAATCGCTGCATTCCATTCCATCCTCAATTACAGATCAAATCTCAATAAGTTTATTCTCATCAATACTCAAAGAGGCCTTCAACAAGTCAATATGGCAAAATAGTCTCTCCATTTCCTTTTCACCTGATAAACATCAGTTTTACAAAATGATGTTTCAGCGCACAAGAAGATAGGTTGAAATTTAAATAAATAACCATAAACAAATTGAAGTTTATATATGCATCAACTATGCAGCTCAAGGGGCTCATTATGATCATATTGATTTGTTCCAATAATTAGTTATCATTTTAACAGTCACTGCATCATTAATATGTTTATCTCTTGGTTAAATGGATCAATAGTTACTTTACATCTCTAAATAATTATACAAAAAATGTGGCTTACCCCTTCTCTTCATCAATATCCATACTCATCACAGATTCATCCATCGTGATACTAGACAATGTTAGATTATATTTGGAAATGTAACACATTTACAGCCCATCAACAAACTTGAAAGCCGTTTCTACATAAAATTGTAATTAATTTAATTCTTGAGAATAAATGAGATTTGCACCAAGATCTATGACAGCATACAGCCTTATCAACTAATTATAACTTGAAATGAGCATCAACTAAATAACTAAATGGTCATTACCTAGTAAAGTTTGAAGACTACATCAAGACTAAAAAACTACAATAATGATAACTAAATAACTACAGAGTTATGAAAACTAAGCCTCCAGCACTTGGAATGTTTGGAAATACAGACTGACAGCAGGATGACTGACAGGTGGTTTTCCTATTTTGCTGTCCAGTCATCCAGGCGGACTGCCCGAATTATAATTCCGTTTTCCAAATTTGCTTGGAAATTTGAACTTTCCTTCCAAGTCCACCAATATTTTTCTTTCTTGTTATACAACACAGAATCAAAAGCAAGTTAGTCACCTCCCGATAGAACGAAAACCTCTGAAAACCGTATGGTTCGAAAACCTCAGCAATCAATTTTGCAACTAGATTTTCTCTACACAGATGTATAAAACCTAAAATTTCCCATAACGGAAGTTTTTACTTTCCAAAAAAGCCCCTCTCCGAAGATTGACGAGTAGCCACATGATTCCTTTTTTCTTGTTTACTGATCCAAAATATTGCAATACCATTTATACCAAACTATTCCAGCACCCTCAATTGCAAGTGACAGGAATAAACAAGAATCTCAATGGAACAATAATAAAACCATTGAGTTAGTGGGGCAAATTTAGAGAAACACATTCCCGAGGGAAGAATTAATAACATAATACTACAGAGACGTCTGTCAAGTTGCACATTTATAACAAATAAAATTCAAGAGAGAAGAATGAATTGGCTAATAAGACATTATGATATCACTCCTTATCGTGCTGTTTTGAGCTCTGTATGCAAGCTCAAGAAATGTGTTGTCACACCATTAACACTACAACGTTAAAACCATGCTTATTTTGTTGTGACCCTTTGAAGGGTGAATCTTTGAAAATTTATTGAATGAAAAAGACTAAGAAATTGTCAAAATGTCTCATTGTCAAAATTTTGACAATTTCTTAGTCTTTTTCATTCAATATGAATAATTACCACAATATCAACTTCTAAACTACACAAAAAATGTGAAAATTTATTATATCCAACCTCAAAATTAATCTGGATGCTGAGCTAGGTACCGATATATTTTACTACGAGTCGACAAGATATCTGTCAATGCGCCAACGTTTTCTTCTATACTCTGTACAAAATTACTTTGGACATGGGAGGGACATACGCAGCAGAGAAGGCACACAGAGGTTGGGATACAACGGCGGTGAAGTCGTCCTTCTGAACCGGCCAGCGATTTCCAGTGAGTATTCAGGCGCTCATGTTAAACTTATGGAGTTTCCTCTCTGGAAGCATTCAGTCGACTGACTCTAATCGACAAATTGGCAACTGCACTTCTACCTATGACTCTATCCATCACTGTAATTGGCTGATCTCCCTCAATTTCTATGTGCCGCATATTCCTCCAAGTCAGAAGTAATTTTGTACGGAGTATAGTTCCAATCATCAAACCCAAATTTCTCTCCAGGGAGGTGATTTTAGTGGTGGTTCTCAGTATAAAATAAAAATTACTTTTTTAACACCACCTTTATAATCCCAAAAAATATTTTTCGCTATTCTGACATATATTCATGATTAGTCTTACATTCAGCACAACTTTGAATCATAAAAAGTGGAAATTTCATCCAAACAAAAAAATTATTCTTGACTTGAAAGTAACCTTATTTTGTAAACCACCCCCTAACTGGTGACCAAAAAATTATTTAAAAAAAAAACGAAAAAATTCTCCCAGAGAGTAGAATCGAATGGCAAAAATAATTTTTCTGATACATTAACAACAAAATTTGTTGAAATCATTTAATGATTTCATTTTTTCACCCCTTGAAATCAATCCCTGTAATGAGAAAAAATAAAAAATGGGCCATTTTACCAGATCCCGCTCTCTGTCGACTACAGGAATCAATAAGAAAGAAATATCTATGTTTTATGGAAAGCCACCCCAAAATCTCACGGTTTAAAAAAAATAGGGGATGATTTCGATGAATCAACATTTTTAGGGTGGTTTGAGCTAAAAATAAATCATATCCCAACCTCTCCCAAAACACCTTAATAGAAATATTTCATACAGGTGATGAGTGTGCATGCCATAGTAGGATTCAACTGACCCATTACAGAACTTGCAGTCTCACATTGCTTGACTGAATGCTGTTTGTGTATATCCTTTGCAATGATTGCAAGTTCCATTTCATTACCACTTTCTGAATTACTTGATTTGGATGTACAACACTGTTTAACTTTTATTTCTAAACTCTCACTCCAGCTCTATACCAACTCATCTTAGTAGGATGAAAAGGACAGACGGTGAACAAAATCAGCTGTTTTGAATCTATCTTTCCCACCCCCAGCGTCGCCCCCCCACCCCCCGCCCCTTAGCTGAGTTGTGATGTCACGTGACAGCTGGTTAGTGACGTCATCAGCTGATCAGTGACGTCACTTGCCCTCAAAATTTCCTGCCACAAATTTCCCTCCTTTTTTTTCTTTTCTAACCTCAAACTAGATTTTTCCCCCCTGGGTAACATAACCACAAAAATCTTTTCCCACCATAAGCGGAGTGCACGTGCGCGCTGCGCATGCTCAGTGTCACCCCCAGTTCAAGTATTGATTTGATTTCAGACAACACACAATTGTTGTGCATCTAATAGGCTATTGAAATTAAATATTAATAAGTAGTACCAACACTATTGATTTCCTCCTTACCCAGTAAGGAAGCATTTTCTGTATCACCAGAGTCCAAGTATTGATTTGATGTAAAGCAGGTTGCATAAACAAACCCCTGTTTCTTACCCTGTTTACTACCTTTGGTTAGCTTGACACTATGAGCTATTGATTTCCTCCTTTTGGCTAACAAGCTGGGAGGAATGAAGGGAGGGCAGGGTGGCAGTGGCTTAGCTTAGTCTGTAGTTGTCACTATTGATTGAAGTGTTTTTTGTGGCCTACACAACCTTAAAAACACTATGATTCTCATCTGTTAATAGTGGAATTTTATAGTGTCCTAAAGCTAATGTACTAATGTTATCACTACAGATATACCTTTTTTCATATTGACAACTAAGCACCTTTCTATTTTGGCAAATTGTCATTACTTTATGGTTTTTTGATCTAATCAAATTCTGTCTTCTGTACACTTCTCTACCTTCGAATAGACAATTTAAATAGTCTTGAAATGAAATGTATTGATTAGACTTTGGATGTTGAGCTGTTAATTCGCATGACAATATACATCGTTTTACCCCTTTAGCCTTTTTAATTAGTCCTACTTTACGTTCAATCTCTAATCTATCTCCTGTTTCTTTATTAAAATGTTGTTGTTGTTGATTAATAATTTCATTATACAATCTACATGCCCATAGTTTTGACTGTAAACCCAGAAACTGATAAGGAGCTTTAGAAGCAAATTCATCTTTCATCTTACCAACAACCATACGGTTATGTGTGGAATAACATGGATGATCTACAGGATAATTTGATGTGTCTAGCCAATATTTTAAATCTTCATTTGTGCTCATGTCACGATACAGATCCTTTGTTTTAATCAGGTAAAAAAGACTATCTGTGTCTTGATACAAGAGTTTGGCACGGGGACCATATATCTTTTTAATTACATCTTAATGGAATGAATACATTACTGTTTTACTCAAATCTAAAACCAAAAAGCCAATGTAAATAGGGTTGTTTAGCAAAATATTCTCTTTGTGTAGAGTTATAGCACATATGTTCTTTCCAAAAATCAATCAATCTTTGAACGAGGGGTGAGCAATATATTTCAATAGTGATTTCTCGTTATTAATTAACTTTAAATCCATTTGTTTCCATAAATTCATACAAGATCGACCGAAAATAACATTGTTGAGTAATTTGTGGAAATCTTTTTGAAATTTATTCTTAGACTTAGCTGTATGTTCAAACTTATGTATGGTTCTAGAAATTTGCTTTGTTCAAAAGAAATGCCTCTACAAATGTTTGTTAATTTCAATCCATGTTCTATTGCTTGTTTCAACAGTGAATAGTGGCATACATAGTTTGTGTGATTTGTAAGTGAGGTTATGAGTCGAGTCTGATTGGATGGGTAAACTTTTTGATTTTTTGCCAGAAAAGGGAAATCATTGTGCATGTCATGTGATTCTACCGGATATTCAATGTCAACTTCCAAAACATAGCCTACTGTTTGGTCCTTGCTCCAATTTTTCATGTTGGCAACAGCATTGTCTATTTCGTGTCAACTCATCCAAGCAAAATTTTTTAATGGCAAATTTTTTGACATTGAAAACCCATATAAATTATTAAGGTCTAAAACAGCTAGAAAACTGTTGGGTTTTTCGGTATTGTAAGGTGCTCCAGTATAGTGATTATTTGCAACTGCATGTCTGTGAACACACATAACTATTCCGCCCCTGAAAGAGGTTTTGGAAAAATGTGTACATTGAGGAATCTGTCAAAAGTTCCAACTTAATTTTAGTATATTTAAGCATAGTGTCAAAAGAAAAGCCAGGCAGTGTAAAATAGTGAACTGGGTCAAGTTTGAAAATTTTGAGACTAATGTTGCAAAAAGATTCCATTATGTCAGCTAGGAGTAGGATGTCTGTTTTCAAATATAAGTCACTGTATTGACCAAGTGTGCGACAATTGAGTGTTTCCAAACCTTTTGTGCATGCTGATAATCGTCTGCACTTATTGTACTATCACAAAGAGAACTGTAAAATTCTTCTATAGGTGGTAAACTTTCTTAGTTCATTTTAGCCCAAGAATCACAATATTCGTATGGGAAAATTCCTTTACGTGATATAAGAGGTAAACTTTGATGTTCAAAATGTTTCGATGTGTGTTTGAGAATACAAGCTATTTGCTCAATAGTTGGTGTAAGGCCAGCAGGTTGAAGTAGATTGGAGGTTAATGAATCCAAACTATAGGGTAAAAATTTGTATGAATCAAGAAATCTGAGATGGAGTCGATTGGACAATTGTATAGTAAATGATATATACTTTTCACTTGTCTGAGGAATTACTTTTAATTTATCAAAATTATTACTACAAACGGAACCGAGTGCAGAGACAATTAGGTGGGTATCATAAGATGCTGAATTGTATAGAAATACTGTGATGTATGTTTGATGTTGTCTTTGTAAGTTACATGCATTGCAAAGAGCAGTCCTGTAGTATCCAGTGAGATGACAATGATCATAAACTTTATCGTTTTTAAAAGGCTTTTCGCATGCAATGCAAAATTTTGCATCCGAATGCATTTGCTCTTGTTCTCTAGTTAATGGAAATATTCCAATATGATGTTCATCTATCAATTCTATGATCTGGGTAGCATATTCAGTTAAAGTGGTTGGAAAATGTATGGCAGCATTTTCACCTCTATAGAGTATAGGATGCAATGGTATTTTCTGTGATAGTGGCGAACTGTCCGGTATTTCTGTTTCATCTCTAACAAAATACAAACAGTAGGACATTACAATATGATTATGTTGCTTGATTCCCTCTCTTTAACCTCCTCCTCCTTGCAGTGCTATCGATTTCACCCGTTGCCTCGGCTTCTCCATTATCACCACCATCATCATCATCATCATCATCATCATCATCAGACTCTGAGTTTGGTGGTGGTTTAACAAGAAGACATTCGAAATCAGCATAACAGCTTAGGGGTAGTTTATATTTTCTCAATGGGTTTTTAAATTCTAAAACTGGTGGTGTTCTATCCTCTTGCATTTTAGGCATAGTAACTCTCGTAACTTTTTGTTGAGAACAATATTCTTTGTGTTCTTTCATTCGTTTTTCTCCATCTCGACTAAGGGTATAATAAGAAAAACATCGTCGACAGATAATTATTTTTCCATCATGTTTCCTAATAAGTTTTTCAAAATTAACAATTAAACAATAGTGAGTTTTGGTTTCTACTTTACATGTAGCTACATCGACAACATCAGTTGTCCCCTCCTCCTCCTCATTCCCCTCACTCCTGCCCTCCTCCTCATTGTCGTCGTCCGCTTTTTCAACAAGCAGTAATAAATCAAAGTGGTCTTGTCTAGTTGTTTTGCTAATTCGACGCGGATAAATTAGATTTTTATCGTCAATTCCATATACATTAACAGAAACTGTCGGGTTATCCTTTTCGAATCTATCTTCTTGACAAATTTGGGTTGGAAAATCAATGTTATTGAAATTATATAGTTGATTGTTCTTGTTTATCAAACGAAAATAACGATTATAAACATGATATTTACAACCACCTTTAATGTGTCGCGCTAGTATCGCATACATGAAACATTTAGAATCTGTTCGATTTTGTGGGTTTATAATACAATTTTTAGACAATATACTCTTGGGTAGCTTAATATATGAAGACCCCTCTTGATCTTTCAATGGTCTGTATCTATTAATCTTAGCATCAATCCATCAATATTTCGTAATGACCAACTACTGGATTTACCTTGATAATTTGTCTCTTCTATGAGTAAATTAAAAAATGAATTGTGAATCTGTTTTGGTAGATTGTCTAGTGATGTTACAATGAAATTGATTGTTTTAAAAGCCACATCGGCTAACTCAACAATTTCTTCACTGTCTTTATTGATTTTCTGATATGTAGATTCCACAACAATATTGAATTTTATAGCCCCACTTGCATGAAATTCGTGAGCCAATAGACTGTAAATATAATTCTCTAAACCATTAAACATTGGGTTATAGTCTATAAATGGTTTGTGACCGGTTTTACTATGTGCAAAATTATTATAATAATAAGTTTTTAGACAACTTCTAAATTCATTTTCTAACAAACTAAACGGATTATAATTATCTGTTTTGTCCTTTAAATGTCCCGCTCCACTAACACCTGGCTGCAGCAGTGGTCTTTTTTCTTCTGCAGTTTGCGCCAATCATTTCCTTTTAATAGGAGCCATATTTTGTAGTTACTACTAAAATTACCTATGGTAGAAAAATAGAAAAACATAATACAGCAACAATATTTACATAAGTGTGTGTGTGTGTGTAAAGTAACAATAAAATAAAAGATTATTACCTGTTGTTTTCTATTGTGATGATGTACACTCGGTTTGGTATATTTTAATATTAAATGTTCTACCATATGGTTGAACAGACATCAAATAACCAGTCATGTCGATTTTATTCTTTTTTTCATCAAATTTGAACATTTTCTCGTTGAAGTAGCATTCAGGTAAAACGTACGACTTGTTGAGGCCATCAACTTCAAGTTTCACTAAAATTCTATCACCGTGTTGTGTTTTCAAATGTGCACTTATCATAGGATAGTTTTGATCTGGTATCAGTTCTTGTAAGCTCGTAAATTTATAAGAAGCTGTTTCCGCTGAAATTGCTTTGACTAATTCTTCAGCTGACATCTGAAAGTCATGGTATTTATTCGGTACAAAATAGTTTATTACACAATGATAATGTTTGATCTTGAACTTGATCTTCCTTTAAACAATAGATTTTTTCTATGTCTGTGAGTAAATTTTGATAGCAGTCACCTAAAATTCGTTCAGATGTGGGTATGCTCATTCGTGACAAAAAAAAAAAAGACCAGACCACCATCTATAATTCACAAATGACGGTGAATTTAGTGTGTATTTATGAGTGATATATGAGTCCAAGTGGTATAATCGAAAAGTTAATTTTATACAATTGCAATACCAGATTTCACCATCCATGGCTAGAATATGTTTGAAAGAACATGGAGGTATGTGCAACAATCTGAATGGGAGATACCAACCATTATTAGCAATCCTTTTAGCATTATTCAATGCTAAACTATAAGATGAATAGTTTATTTTCATATTTCTAACTAAATTACACAAACTTTCCATATCTTTTTGTAATTCGACACAGGTCCATCGTTCATTCGGTGTCATTATTATTTTTTTACACTAAAAAAAATGCTATGATAATATTTACTTTAGTATTTTTCACGTTTGTGTGTGTGTGTGTGTGTGTGTGTGTGTGTGTGTGTGTGTGTGTGTGTGTTGGAACAAGGTATAATACGGGGAGACAATCAAGTATACACAGCACATTAAGGGGAGGTGTGTACACTAAGGGGAGACCCCGTATTGTCACTGCTCAATTTTAGTAAAAATCACTTCTACATGCTCAAAACCATGTAAAAACGTAATAAAATAAAATCTCCCCATTTTGTTAGTACTCTACCTAATTGGGATACACTCCAGTTCCCGAAATTGCCACCACGTTGTGCTACGATCGCTAATACACACTCACACAAAACTCATTTACGGATTGAGCATACAATGCGGGCTTCTTGCATATCCCTGCAAATCTCCATTGTCTCCTCCACTGTTCGAAGTGATTTACAGAAAAGTAAAAAGTTGGTAACCTAACATTGTATCTTAAGACCAGGATAGCCTATGATAAAATGAAATTTGTCTCTTTGCTTCTCTCCATATTGCCAATTCCTTCTGTGTCTGTCAATATCCTTGCGAAAACTGTCTTGTGAACCTTAGATTGAATATTTCACTTGTGTACGACATGCTCACTTCGTGTGAAAAGACTTTGTTCCGGAAAAAAGTTTTAGTAATCATACCCCGCTCAAAAAAATTGTAGTCAACAGTTCTCAGATAGGGAGGGTGACCGCGCAGGCTATTACTCAAAGAGTCAAGGCATTCCAAAATTATTTCTCCTCGAGAAAATTAAGAATGAGGAATCAGAGTTGTGTGATCAGTGAGTCCTTCCAGTTCATATTATTAAATGATCCAATTTGGGTAGCTGAAAGTTTCTCAACAATGCACCATAAAATGGAGTACGGTAATCTATCACTATCAGGAAGATATAGCAGTTCCGGAATCTCTATTTTTCCAAATAAGCACAAATAGCAAAAACGCAATGTAGACCAGGGGTTCCCGAATAAATGTTTCTACGGACTCCCTCAACTACCAGCAATGTCGAGGACCAACTCACAATTAAGAGTTGGGAGGCACTGTGAAACGTGCACTTTCTTGAATCCCAGTACTGAGTAGCTTATATTCAGACGTGGAATGTTATTTGAATGTTTTAAATGTATTATTATGATAAGCCAAATTATTAATTTAGAGTTTTCAGTTTATGGATTGTTTCACCTATACTAGTCACAATCATAACCGATAATGAATTAGAATAAAAATAATTTATAAACGTGGGGAAGGATAGTGATTCCATCAATCACATGTTCGCGAAAGAAATTTACATAAACACTACATATATTCACTGCTTATTTCTCAATCAGAAAGATAACTTATTTACCAATCAGGAAAGCATTATAGATTCCCAGTTTATCCATCCAATATCAATCTTGAATCTTGAACAGAAATCAAGAAAAAGAAAATTATATGAATCCTGTCCTTGTCAAGATGAAAAAATAAGTTGGTGCATGTAAATACAGGTGTTATTCAAATACTGTGGAAATGGTCATTTGTAGAATTGGTCGGAAAACTGTAAGTGGGGTTGTATTATACATTGAATTCGAAAACAAGCACCTGTCAGGCAGTTCTGGTTTATTACTTTGGCATTTCAAAACCTCAATTCAATCGATCTTGGCCAGAATAGAGTCTGTTCCACAAGTAGAGGATTGGTTTGCAGCTTAACCAATGAGAGATTGGATATGATAGACTATCATTTCCAAATATCTCATTTAAGAATTATTGATAATGCATTATTTGTCTGGAACCAGGTATAATCTAGTGCCACTTGCGGGTGGGCTGAGAAGAGCATACCAACGACACATATTGAGATAAGTTAAGAAAGATTCTAATGCGCTATTCATATAGCAGAGGCTGCAAATCCATGTAGGGCTGCTTGGAGTTTCATCGATTCCCGTAGACGCAAATCAGGTGATTTGGACCAGAGTTTTGCAACTGCAGATGAGATTAGTCGGTTTTGTGTTGACTAGTTCAGGGCATGATGATGGCTTTTCTGATGAGATGACTGAATTCTTAGCTACTCTGTAGAGAATTCCACTTCTTGGGGAGCATTTTGAATGGATTATTATATGAATTATTAGGAATGGATAAATATTCAAATAAGTCGTCTTTTATGGTTTATTATTGTGATAATTTCATAATTGTACTATTGAAAACTAATAATCAAGGAATTTTCTTTCTATTTATTATAATATTGTTTTTATAGTTTAATTTGTGCATCTTGTGAATCATTTCAAGATTCATTTGATTTGATTATGTGTTATTATATTGTTGATATTGATATGTGAGCTGACGTTGCTGTAACATTTTGCCAATGTTCTAACAATAATTTATTTTGAATTGTGATTCACCTTAATGTGTGATGGGGTTGAATATTGAACAAAAGAAGACCACATGCAATGGACTACTCCTACCACAATTCTGATTGGAACATTCAGTCGATTGAAACTACTTAATCAGTTTTGCCAGTTTGTACTTTAATTTTAATTTTTATCTATATATAAAAGCGGAATGGCACTCACTAACTGATTGACTGACTGACTGACTGACTGACCGACTCACTCACTCACTCACTCGCAGAACTAGAAATCTACCGGACCAAAAACGTTCAAATTTGGTAGGTATGTTCAGTTGGCCCTTTAGAGGCGCACTAAGAAATCTTTTGGCAATATTCTAACTCTAAGAGTGGTTTTTAAGGGTTTAAAGTTCGTCTTTTAGCATGTATATTCTTCTTATTCTCTTAATTATAATATTGAAAAATGTCCATACCATATGTTAATATAGAACTATAATCTAGAGAGAGTACCTCTTCGAAACAGTTGTTAACTGGTAACTAAATTGATAATTTTGTCAGGTTGGCATTAAATTGAGTTGACTTTGTTAGATTGGCACCAAGTTGAAGATTGAAATGCATTTATCGCGGAAAAATTGATTGGGCACTGCTACTTCAATCAGAGCTATTCCTGGGAATATTATATTACTAGCCGTCAGGCTCGCTTCGCTCGCCATATCCGTTTAGCCAGACGTTTAGTCTGGATCCCCGACTGGATCGTCCTAACATATAATCGTCCTACAAATGAAAAAATGCAGGCGAGCGAAGCGAGTCTGCTGATCTCATTCTTGGACGATCTAGTCGGGGGTCCAGGGGGCGGAGCCCCCTGGCTAGACGAATATGACGAGTGAAGCGAGCCTGACGGCTAGTGTTTACATAAAACTGAAATAAATGTGAGATTTTTGTATGCATAGCATCTTTGTGAGTTCTCAACCAATTTTTCTCATAGATACTTGAATAAGATGTCAAGTCTAAAGTTTTGAAAAATCAACCATGGACATAAGTAGGCTAATAAAAGGACCAATTTTTGATCGTTTTATATTTATAGGAATATGATTCCACAATGCGGAGTTTTACATTTCCAAGTCATGAATTAATTGATGAGCCTCCTTAATAATTACTGTTACTTCTCTATCTTTTCAAGAAAGAAGCATATTTTATATTATTTAGTACTCTACTGAACAATATTATCTCTAATTGTGTACGTCTGTACACAATATATGTAATGAAAGGAAGGACGTACGATCTCGAAATTTGAAATATATAATAATAATAATATTGAGGGTGATGCCCACATAAGCTCTTAGGCTTGTGCGTGGGTATTGAGTGAAAGGGATGATGATGAGAGATGACGACTAGGCTACTTTTTAGGTATAGTCGGGACCGACGATTTATTGTCTCCTCCGAAAGATGTAGTGGCCGTATCCATGTGATTGTGCTGTGGTCGAAAACTTTTGCCCCGGTCGAGATTCGAACTCGGGTTCTCTTGATTGTCAGACCGGTGCGTAATCACTTACTCCAACGAGCCACCCACGTTCTCTCTATTTATATATCTTATATATATTGAGGAAGAAGCCTATTGAGATTTGTAACATTGATGAAAAGTTATAACGTAATAAAACTTCTCTAAAGGCCCACATTCACGACAGAGCCAAATCGACAGAACATATCCTCTAATTGGTTAAGAAACAGCTGTTGGTGAGAATCAGCCAATCGGAGGATATGTTCTGTGTATTTGGCTCCGTTGGCTCTGTCGTGAATGGGGGCCTTAAGAGAAGTTCAGTGCTAATCTGAACAGCTTCATTGTTGTTATCTATGTCGCAGCTTATATTTAAAATATGCCTTTTTCAGTCGATTCACTCGAGAATGGTTGGGGTTAGAGTAGCGGTTTGTCGTCTTGGCTGTCGCGAGGGAATCTTCACATAGATAAAAAGTTCGGAGAGGGCTGGAAATTATTTTTCAATTGAGGCATCCTTGATAAGTCTGATTTAATATAGGTTTGAAACGGTTTCTGAGTACAGCGAATTACAGAGTGCCCAAAAAGAAGTCGAAATTTGATCACCATTTCTAATCTATTGACATTTAAGTCAAAACAAAGCCTCAGAAAAAAAAATAAATAAATTTTTGTTAATGATCAATAAATTTCTCGAAAATTTGATGCCTTACCAAACACTTATGTTCAACAACTGCCTAATTATGATCTTTCAAAGAAGTATAATATCTCATTCTAATATTCTATCTTCAAAGGTTACCATGCTTTGTTTTTTGGTTATTGAAAGTAGAAATTATCTAGTCCCAAACTGTATAGAAGAATCCTCTCCTTGATTTGCAATGGATATATCGTAATAATAAAAAATAGTATCATGGTCATTGGTTCCTCTCATCAGCAAGGTAATCATGAAAGTATCAATTGATCGAATTCGAAAAAATTTATTCATTTATCTACAAATCCCATTCCTCCCCGGATAGTATATTGAAAGTGTAGGCTACACAAAAGCCTCCTCGTTTTGTGGCTTTAATGTGTAATCATTTTGCCTCCACTGCTCGAAGTAACTGCTATTGCTTTGTTTGGCCTTGAACTCTCAGTGAACTGATGATTCAGCAGTCAATTCATTTTCAGCATAATTTACGGTTTTCTCAGCTCACAGGTGTCAGCTTTTAGTTTTAGACGTGACGTTGCAATTACACACGAAAAGCGACTTCGATAATCTAAATAACACATAGGTAATGCCTGCAAAACCGAAGTTTTAGTGCTGCCAGCGAGTATCAATATGAATTTTCAATACAAAAACTCCAATACAAAAATAAATAAATACAATTAAAATGAATGATGTTTGGATCAATCTTGATCAATATGAAATTAATCGGTATGTATAATATCATTTAATGTATTTTTTGCATACATCCATTCTTCTGAATAGGCTACATTATTTTTAATTTTATGTGAATAACATTCACAACAGTTATGCATCACAATATTTTATTGTAATTAGTCATTATAGGTTTTTATCATGGTATCCCTTGTTTTTTTCTTAGATTTTTTGCTCACTTCCAATCTCTTGATGAATGATTCGATAATTCCATTGAGTGTTTGATTTAATGTGAACTAATAAAAACTTGAGCTTAGCATTCGAGGCTCAAAAATAGCTCAACATTACAGCAGGCTACCATTTCAATTTTTCATGATTTTCATGATGGTGTTACATCATGGATTTTCGAGAAAATAAAAAATTCCAATTTTTCATGATTATCATGATGATTAGCCTACATCATGGATTTTCTGAGATTTACATCATGGATTTTCAAGAAAAAAAAAATTTCAATTTTTCATGATTCTCATGATGGTTAGCCTACCTCATGGATTTTCTGAGATTTACATCATGGATTTTCGAGAAAATAAAAAATTTCAATTTTTCATGATTTTCATGATGGTTAGCCTACATCATGGATTTTCTGAGATTTACATCATGAATTTTCGAGAAAATGGAAAATTTCAATTTTTCATTATTTTCATGATGGTTAACCTACATCATGGATTTTCTGGGATCTACATCATGGATTTTCGAGAAAATAAAAAATTTCAATTTATCATGATTTTCATGATGGTTAGCCTACATCATGGATTCTCGAGAAAATAAAAAAATTCAATTTCTCATGATTTTCATGTTGGTGTTACATCATGGATTTTCGAGAAAATAAGAAATTTCAATTTTACATGAATTTCATGATGGTTAGCCTACATCATGGATTTTCTGAGATTTACATCATGGATTTTCGAGAAAATAAAAAATTTCAATTTTTCATGATTTTCATGATGGTTAGCCTACATCATGGATTTTCTGAGATTACATCATGGATTTTTGAGAAAATAAAAAATTTCAATTTTTCATGATTTTCATGATGGTTAGCCTACATCATGGATTTTCTGAGATTTACATCATGTATTTTCGAGAAAATAAAAAATTTCAATTTTTCATGATTTTCATGATGGTTAGCCTACATCATGGATTCTCGAGAAAATAAAAAAATTCAATTCTTCATGATTTTCATGATGGTTAGCCTACATCATGGATTTTCTGAGATTTACATCATGGATTTTCGAGAAAATGAAAAATTTCAATTTTTCATGATTTTCTTGATGGTTAGCCTACATCATGGATTTTCTGAGATTTACATCATGGATTTTCGAGAAAATAAAAAATTTCAATTTTTCATGATTTTCATGATGTTAGCCTACATCATGGATTTTCTGAGATTTACATCATGGATTTTCGAGAAAATAAAAATTTCAATTTTCCATGATTTTCATGATGGTGTTACATCATGGATTTTCTGAGATTTACATCATGGATTTTCGAGAAAATAAAAATTTCAATTTTTCATGATTTTCATGATGGTTAGCTACATCATGGATTTTCTGAGATTACATCATGGATTTTCTGAGATTACATCATGGATTTTCGAGAAAATAAAAAATTTCAATTTTTCATGATTTTCATGATGGTGTTACATCATGGATTTTCGAGAAAATAAAAAATTTCAATTTTTCATGATTTTCATGATGGTTAGCCTACATCATGGATTTTCTGAGATTTACATCATGGATTTTCGAGAAAAAAAAATTTCAATTTTTCATGATTTTCATGATGGTTAGCTACATCATGGATTTTCTGAGATTTACATCATGGATTTTCGAGAAAAAAAAATTTCAATTTTCCATGATTTTCATGATGGTTAGCCTACATCATGGATTTTCTGAGATTTACATCATGGATTTTCGAGAAAATGAAAAATTTTCAATTTTTCATGATTTTCATGATGGTGTTACATCATGGATTTTCGAGAAAATAAAAATTTCAATTTTTCATGATTTTCATGATGGTTAGCCTACATCATGGATTTTCTGAGATTCACATCATGGATTTTCGAGAAAAAAAAAATTTCAATTTTTCATGATTTTCATGATGGTGTTACATCATGGATTTTCTGAGATTACATCATGGATTTTCGAGAAAATAAAAAATTTCAATTTTCCATGATTTTCATGATGGTTAGCCTACATCATGGATTTTCTGAGATTTACATCATGGATTTTCGAGAAAATAAAAATTTCAATTTTTCATGATTTTCATGATGGTTAGCTACATCATGGATTTTCTGAGATTTACATCATGGATTTTCGAGAAAAAAAAATTCAATTTTTCATGATTTTCATGATGTTAGCCTACATCATGGATTTTCTGAGATTTACATCATGGATTTTCGAGAAAAAAAAATTTCAATTTTTCATGATTTTCATGATTTTCATGATGGTTAGCCTACATCATGGATTT
This sequence comes from Nilaparvata lugens, assembly GCF_014356525.2. Taxonomy (NCBI): domain Eukaryota; kingdom Metazoa; phylum Arthropoda; class Insecta; order Hemiptera; family Delphacidae; genus Nilaparvata; species Nilaparvata lugens. The sequence goes on along the minus strand of NC_052518.1, from coordinate 20,071,864 downwards.
TCTGAGATTTACATCATGGATTTTCGAGAAAAAAAAATTTCAATTTTCCATGATTTTCATGATGTTAGCCTACATCATGGATTTTCTGAGATTTACATCATGGATTTTCGAGAAAATAAAAATTTCAATTTTTCATGATTTTCATGATGTTAGCCTACATCATGGATTTTCTGAGATTACATCATGGATTTTCGAGAAAATAAAAAATTTCAATTTTTCATGATTTTCATGATGGTTAGCCTACATCATGGATTTTCTGAGATTTACATCATGGATTTTCGAGAAAATAAAAAATTTCAATTTTTCATGATTTTCATGATGGTTAGCCTACATCATGGATTTCCTGAGATTTACATCATGGATTTTCGAGAAAAAAAAATTTCAATTTTTCATGATTTTCATGATGGTTAGCCTACATCATGGATTTTCTGAGATTTACATCATGGATTTTCGAGAAAATAAAAATTTCAATTTTTCATGATTTTCATGATGGTTAGCCTACATCATGGATTTTCTGAGATTTACATCATGGATTTTCGAGAAAATAAAAATTTCAATTTTTCATGATTTTCATGATGGTTAGCCTACATCATGGATTTTCTGAGATTTACATCATGGATTTTCGAGAAAAAAAAATTCAATTTTTCATGATTTTCATGATGGTTAGCCTACATCATGGATTTTCTGAGATTACATCATGGATTTTCGAGAAAATGAAAAATTTTCAATTTTTCATGATTTTCATGATGGTTAGCCTACATCATGGATTTTCTGAGATTTACATCATGGATTTTCGAGAAAATAAAAAATTTCATTTTTCATGATTTTCATGATGGTTAGCCTACATCATGGATTTTCTGAGATTTACATCATGGATTTTCTACATCATGGATTTTCGAGAAAATAAAAAATTTCAATTTTTCATGATTTTCATGATGGTTAGCCTACATCATGGATTTTCTGAGATTTACATCATGGATTTTCGAGAAAATAAAAAATTTCAATTTTTCATGATTTTCATGATGGTTAGCCTACATCATGATTTTCTGAGATTTACATCATGGATTTTCGAGAAAATAAAAAATTCAATTTTTCATGATTTTCATGATGGTGTTACATCATGGATTTTCGAGAAAATAAAAAATTTCAATTTTTCATGATTTTCATGATGGTGTTACATCATGGATTTTCGAGAAAATAAAAATTTCAATTTTTCATGATTTTCATGATGGTTAGCCTACATCATGGATTTTCTGAGATTTACATCATGGATTTTCTGAGATTTACATCAGGATTTTCGAGAAAATAAAAAATTTCAATTTTTCATGATTTTCATGATGGTTAGCCTACATCATGGATTTTCTGAGATTTACATCATGGATTTTCGAGAAAATAAAAAATTTCAATTTTTCATGATTTTCATGATGGTTAGCCTACATCATGGATTTTCTGAGATTTACATCATGGATTTTCGAGAAAATAAAAAATTCAATTTTTCATGATTTTCATGATGGTTAGCCTACATCATGATTTTCTGAGATTTACATCATGATTTTCGAGAAAATAAAAAATTTCAATTTTTCATGATTTTCATGATGGTTAGCTACATCATGGATTTTCTGAGATTACATCATGGATTTTCGAGAAAATAAAAAATTTCAATTTTTCATGATTTTCATGATGGTTAGCCTACATCATGGATTTTCTGAGATTTACATCATGGATTTTCGAGAAAATAAAAAATTTCAATTTTTCATGATTTTCATGATGGTTAGCCTACATCATGGATTTTCTGAGATTACATCATGGATTTTCGAGAAAATAAAAAATTCAATTTTTCATGATTTTCATGATGGTTAGCCTACATCATGGATTTTCTGAGATTTACATCATGGATTTTCTGAGATTTACATCATGGATTTTCGAGAAAATAAAAAA